>NW_026726139.1:0-45889 GCF_029784015.1 Lycium ferocissimum
ACACATCAACGAGCGGTTTTCTTGTTCCAACAACTATTCCATGTTGTGAGGGCCTCAATTAGTAAGAAAGCCCGAAGAAAACAATCCTTCATGATCAACTTATGGGGCTGGTTCGGCCAGCCTTTCGTAGCCGTGCTCCCTCTCTTTTTTTTTTTTCTTTCTTTTCTTGCTTTCTTTCTTTCTTTCCCTTCTCTTAATTAAAAGATGACAACTTATATATATATATATATATGTAGCAAGCATGTGAGGGCACATGCCCCTCTCTAGAATTTTCCTTCTTTTTCCTTTTATTTATTTATTCTAGAATTTTCTTGAAATCTTGACAAAGATGACTTAATTGTCATCCCTTTTTTTTTCTTCACATGGCTTTATGGAATTTTCTTGAATTCCGTGAAATGACCATTTTGCCCCTAGCCTTTTCAAATATTCCCATAATGCCATTTTGCAAATTTCCCTTTTTGTCCTTAGTCTTTAGCAATATTCCCACACTAATAATATTTTCCAACGACTTACGCATTACGACGGAACCGAAAAATGATCTTACCCTAAACTTTCCGTCATTGTCTCGAAGTATCCGAAAGTGCGAAATGCGAGGTGTAACAAAAACTCTGGGGGATTACATGTTAAGAAATCACGAACCCTCAAGCTATCGTGTCTGTCTGCGTAATCACCTCCTGCTCCGTGTCTGCGAGCCTGCCCCGACACTAATCTAGTCAATAACTGAACTGCATCCCTCATAGCTCTATCCTCTGCCCCTGGCTGGGGAGCTGGAGGCTCGTGTGCCGGAATCCCGAGAGCCGGTGGTGGGGCCCCACGATCCGTCGTCGCTCTAGGCTCCCCCGATAACGGTGGTGTACGGAGCTCGCCGACCGAAGTCCAACCTCGTGTACGCGCATCGAGCATAGGCTCTAGTAGTCCTCCGGTCCGATCGGTCTCCCCGACTATCGTCTTGTCTCCGCGCTCGGCCGCCTTCTTCGGAGGCATCGCCGTAGACATAACAATCCCAGGAAAGAATCACCTTAATAATACATCTCTATCGCACGATCTAAGACGAAGGGAAGATGATATCCTAAATGCCCCGTAGCTTCCTCGTTTATAAATGTGGTGCACAACACATCGATAAACAAGATTCTACTAGACACGGTCGTGGACACTCGAGGATTAACCGCTCTGATACCACTTTTGTCACGACCCAACCCCGTAGGCCATGACTAGTGCCCGAGTTGGACACTCGTATACACTTGTTATCTATAGTCATACACTACTAGCATGAACGAGCTGATATAAGTATAAGGGCAAACATATGCAAGTCGAAGCTACCTATCTCCTGAAGAGTTATACCCTTTAACAAATATCATATTTCGCAAAAGCGGCAAGGCCGTCATATATACATATATAGGGAACGTCCCAACAAACCACAAGCCGAGAAGGCTACCTTCATACACACGCCATGGTAACATATATAGCTACGCAAGCCGACAAGGCCGCCACTACAAACGGGTACGCCCCAAACACAAGTCGTAACCATATAACAAAACAACAACCACACATAGACCCACACTTGTGACCACGGACCTCCCAAGAGTGACAACGACATCATATGACGGGACAGGCCCCGTCGTACCCCGAACGATAACATATGTACATATCAAAAGGTTATACCACGAAACTATGCTCCGAATAAAGGAGCACTCGAAATAGCCGGGTAGATATCCTAGGTGCGGCGGATCTCCGAAACGAGTGTCCGCACTGCGGGCATGAAACGCAGCCCCCCCCCCCCCCCCCCCGAAGAAAGCGGGGTCGACGAATATGTACCGAGTAGGTAAAGCATGAAACATAGTAAATGGAATCATATCTGAGACAAGGTGAACAGGATTCAATGCAACAAACAGAATTTTCATAAAACTTGCCTTTGAACATATTTCATCTGTATCGTTCTCATATCAATGTCACTATAGTATGTCATAATCAAAGATGCATAATCATTCTGTATATAACATATATAACGTGTCCCGGCCCTCTAGTGAGGAACTCGGTAATTATAATCATAACATCATAAACATAAGCATATACGTGTCCCGCCCCGCAAGGGTCTCGGTAATAAGGAATGTATGCCCTCCGGCCTCCATCTCCAAATCATCATATATCATATCATCATCATCATATATATATATATATATATATAACGTGTCCCGCCCTCTAGTGAGGGACTCGGTGAATAGTATAATAGTTGTGCGCACGAGAACATACCCCGGCCCGAGACTCGGTGAAGGATATAGCGGTAGCACGAGTAGTAATAAGCAACCACATATATATATAAAACATTTTTGAGACTCAATGAATAGTAAACCAAATCAGTTCTCGGACATTAGCATATTACATTTTATGAAAATTAAGCATACTTATGCAATTCCTTTTAAGAATAAGAACTCCTATGCATCACACACTAGTCCATCATGTAATAAATAACTAGATCATAGTTCCATTATATCAACATTTTCAACATTACGGATGAATAACAATCACATGTCATACTAGCAGTTAGAGAGTGGAGTCACCCCGAGGCTCAGATTATATCTTACTTACGTCTAGGACGTATAATAACTTGTACCTTTAGCGTTTAGTCGTATAACAACACTCTGCCCAACAACACTTAACCTATATCAAGATATCAGGAGCTACAGTTAGTCTACAAAGGATTTTAATACGCACTCTAACGCTCACAATCCCTTTCAATCAGTTAGACGACGTTTCGTTCGCATTCAAACCAACTAGTGCTACAAGCTAACATTGTTAGTCATTCCTTTCCTATATCATTCCAAACTTGTTTAACATGACTTAGGGAACTTTGGACAGCTTGTATATCATTCAATTCAGTCCCAACTCACGGCCAAACAGCCCATACAACAATACCATTTCACTTTTACTACATGTTCATAATGACATTCAATCATTCAACAACATTACTTCACTCTAACCTCAAAACAGTCCACGGTTTGGACTGCTTATACATCTCAACTTGATTTGTTTCACTAACACCTTAATTCACATACTCAACATACATACAATATACCACAATGTGCATAACAACAACAATCAAAATTTGGCACAAAACAGTCCATAATCTTCCCTAAAACAGTCCCCTTACACGACTTCAATGCCATTCTTACAACTTCTCGATTTTCACTCATTTATCCACATTACAACACCTTCAATCCACATCCAATATATATGCACAAGAAGACCAAACATAATTCCATTCAAGTCTACAACACATGGCTCATTTAAACTTTAAGAAAACAGCCCAATTCTAACATGCACATCATAAACCAATTCTACAATCTTAGTTCCATTACATATGGTGGCATACATTTATATACCAACAATACATGCAAAATGGAATCAACCATGGCTTCACCAAGCTCACGGCTCAACCTCAAGTTCAACCACAACAACAACCCAACAACAACATGCATGAATTATACATTCAAATCTTCATACAACACAAGAACAATGATCATTCTTACCTTGTAACTTGTCCTTCAAACTTGGCCGGATCTTCAACTCTATGGAATGCTACACCTCCTTGTCTCTACCCAACAACTACCACACGTCCTTATACACTTGATGAGGAATTTATCTACTTGGAAAAATTGATTTTTGGATCAAAATGGAGGAGGGTGTTCTCGCCAGCTTTGTAGCCGAGAGCCTCTCCCTCTATCACTATACTTTTCCAACTTTGTAATGTTGAAATGAAATTCTAGTTGGGTTATGAATCAGCAATTCTCTTTATATATGCATTCCACAAAGTGGACATGTGTCCCACCCAAGTTTTTAGCCAATAAAAGTTGGCCAAATCACAAGTGGGACCCACACGGCCACTTAGGCTCACTAATGAAGTAATTAAGTTCTTAATCTCTCTTAGTCATCCAATCTTGGTCAATTAATCCTTATTCTCCAATAATGTTCTTATACCAAACGAAATTCATAGGCTATTTGTGCATCGAAACGAAATCTTACCGAGAACCCTAAAACCGCCTTGTCTTTAACTTGTCGGCTTTAATTGTCCCTATGTAAAGATAGCTTATGTCTTTAACTTGACCACATTAGGACGCCAACATCACGAAGCAAATAACATCGTAAACATTTATTTTTACAATGTCCCAATGTAAGGATACGGGACATAACAACAACATCAATAATCAATCCGAAAGGCAACATAACATTAATAACCAAACTAACACTTTTTACATCATTCAACAACATTCAAATCAACAACAACACCAACAACCAAACTTTAACCAATTCAATTCTAGCATTAAATACTTTTTCTACATTACATTCAAGCCAACATTATCAAGCCAACATCAACACTTATACATTCCAATACCAACCCAAACCCATACCAACAACATTCAAAAACATTTTAAACAATTCATACAATATTTCCAACAATCCAACAAAGGCTCCAATTTGCCCGAAAACAGTCCCCAAACCCGAGAACAATATCCATAACACATTCCTAACTTCCGAATCATGATTTGCACCAACAATTCACACTCTAACAATGTCATTCTCTTAAATATAAAAATTACATCAAAAGCACAATAGTCTCCAATTCAGCCCACAACACTTACGATATCAATTTGAGTCATTAAACTCTTATCGCCAACATAGAATTCATAACGACAGCATTCAAAATCCCAAATAGAATTAATCCATTCTTGTCATATAATATGACCTATATTCGGCCACACTACACATATACATATATGATGATTCCCATCCATTTCTTCACTCTACAACATTCAAAACATGCTAACTAGACTTTAATTCATTGCTTCAACACAACACAACACACACACACTTACACGGCCATGCACTACACACACAACCTCAACTACAACATGCCATATTTCATAAATTTCCTCCATTTCAACATACTACAACATGCATACATCATTCATAACACATAAAACATGATTAAATCTTACCTTTCCTCTTCAACTTCACAAATAGGCTAGGGTTTGCGATCTACACAACGGATGGTTGGATGACCCGAATAACACTTTCACGTTACTTAGGGACCTCAAATTAGTGGATTTGCACAAAGGAAATATTTTTGTGATGGCTCAAATTGATCTTCAATTTTGTGGGTCTTGGCCGAATGGCCCTTTGAAGTTCATCCAAGTTTCTTTTTTTTTCTAAGTATGGAAATGAAGAAAGATGACTTCTTGGTCATCTTTTATGCTCCATGAATCCTCCAGTGTCCATGGTCCACACATGTGTTGGACCAATTAAATTTGGCCACAAAATGTGTGGGCACCACTCCACACCACACGGCCAAATGGCTCCAAATTTTGCGTGATTTGCCAACTTTCAAATATTTCATTTTTAGCCCCAAATTTTCCCAAATGTTCCATGCCTCCAAGTTCATGAACAAATTATGTCTCAAAACAAAATCGAAGGTCAAAAGTCCCGACTTCGTATCCCGGAATGGTCTTGTCCCTAACTTATCGTCATTAAACCGGATTGTTCCAATGTTCAAAATACAGGATATAACATCCTTCCCCCCTTTAGAACATTCGTCCTCGAATGTTCAACCAGTCTTATAAAGCCGTATAAGGATCTCGGGGGAAGTTCCTTTTATTACCATAAAGATGATCAACAAGTATCTACACCATATTCCTTCTTCCCTTCTTTATCTCATTGTCGATTTCTCAAATCATCTCTTTATCTTTAATTCGAACTCTTTTATTGTTCCTTTGCTTAGATCTCGTTCTTTCAACTTTACGGTCACACATTATGTTAATAAGCTTACATCTTTTCCTTGAATCAAACCCAAAATCTCGTATCCCTATTGTTATCACAACGCATAATAGAACTTTTCTCACTAGGCATTTACTTAGGCTCATCCCTAGAACATAAGCATTCAAAGGTAACATAACTACCTCCATACGACTTCGACATGATAACGTATACCCCTTCCTAGTTACGGCCTTCTCTTTTTTTTTTTTAGCTTTTGAACCCTCTACATACCATCACATTGGTTGTCGGAATACATATATCCGCTAATATAGTCATATACAAGATATCATGTACATACTTATAGAGACACAATTTCCCCTATCATGCTTACAAAATATTCCCAGCACTATCCCAATTCACCCTGATCCTCGAGCTGTGATGCACCCTCTTTTTTTTTCTTTTTCCCCGCCTCAGTAAAACTTACCTTGAACGCGACCTCTTAATTTTTCCGCCCACTCTGATTATCCTAATTTTCCTTAGGCTACTCTAGTTTCTTATTGCTTCCTATATGTTACACCACGGACAAATTTCATTCATGCTCATTAAATCGAATAATCAAGGGAAAGAATCGCTATTATCGAATCGATGAAGTGTCGAATTAGTTTCGAGAAGGACCCATCAGCCATATATGGACATAGGCCATTCTTCAACAAGCAGCCCGAAGCAAATTACCTCTCCGTCACGAGATGCGCGACACCATATGCGACTCGCATGTGTGACATGCGACCGCAGCGCAAGAAAGTTGCTCATCGCATCGTCGCGCTGAGAGCGGGTTCTCCGGGCACCCACTCTGCCACACGAGGTGCGACTCGTATGTGTGACATGCGATTCGCATGTCGTGTCGACATGTCGTGCCCAGCGAACTCCTCTCCGGCAAGAACTTCTCAAGTGCGAGGTATGCGATCAGCAGAGTGACATGCGACTGCATGTGTGTCGCATGTCATGCCGTTTCGAATTTTCTTCGGGTTCACTTTAAATAGATCCACCTGTCCAAAATCTCATTTTTTCATCATTTTTGTACCAAGAAAACCTCTAGAACTCTCTCTAATATTCTCCCATGAGAAAACCATAGAAATCCAAGATCAACAACAAGAAAGCAAGAGAATCAAGCGAAGGAAACCCATTAAAAGTCATCCAAGTCAAGAAAATCCAAGGAGAGATGGAACTAGGTTTGGTGCAAGGGTGAATCACCACTCCAAGCTTGTTCTTCTATTGTTTAAGGTAAGTTTCATGACCCTTACATGCTATTTGAAGTATTTTTAAGTCGAGATTCATGGATTGTAGAAGAGCACCACAAATGGGTCATTAAATGGATGAATTTTGTCATTAATGATTAGTAGTGAGTTGAATCATGGAAATGAATATGTTGATGATATAGACGTGTTACAAATGACCTATAGAACATGAAACGGGTGTTGGATACGAAAGAATGCGTACGTATGGATTTTTAGTCATAATCGAGGTGAATTATGAAAATGCGAATCATATGAATGAATGATGATTGTTGTTAGCGATATTGTGATGATTATTATGAATGTTGGGAGCTGAACAGTAGTAAGGAAACGTAGTAGAAACAAAGGGGTGCCGCCCAATTTTCCTTAGAAATAAAGAGGTCCGTTCTTGTAAATTCGTAACTAACGACGACATGAATTCTCTCTCAAGGTATGTGTAAGCGCATTAAAGGCAGTTAACGAGCAAGCAATAAGGATAGTAAACGTCAAAGGTAATGTAAGGCCGCCCCTTTCTTTCAAGGCATGATCCTTAGGCTATAGTCAGAATGTTTCTATGTCTCTCTCGTTTTCATAAGTTAAATGCTTACGTCTCCAAGGCATGAAATTTCTCATTCTAATAATCTATAGTTGTTTTCCCAAATTGCCATGTTCTTCAAACCAAAGATGTACGATTTTGCGTAGCCTCATGATAACAAACTTGTTAACGTTTTACGATAGAAAATGGCAAAGCCAAAGCTGAGGATATATTCTATAATGATGAAGGTTACGATGATTTTTATGACCAAAAGTCTCAAGTGAGCTTAATGTTTTTACGAGAATGATTTTATGCTCAAAGGCTCGAGTTCATGATTTCAATGACGACATAAGAATGTCAAGTTATCTATCAATCCTTTTATTTCATCCATGGATACCGACAAGGTTTTCAAAAAAAAAAATCCCAAAGACATACGGATCGTACTTCTTACAAGATTACGTAAACTCCGCTTTACCTTCCCTTAAAAGAGTTGTCGTTCATATTCGTAGCGTTCATTGATAGTCCCACCTTACTATGATTGTTCCTTCAAGGTGAGGCGTGATGACCATAATGAATCCATAACATAGGTCGTGGGGGCTACGACCTTACGTCCTCCGATAGAACTATAGCTTTTCGAGCTTCAGGCATTTACGTATATTACGTATGTATATGATATGAAAAATGTTTTCGTGGAAATGGGAAAGGTGAGGCGCTATAGACGCATAGCTACCCGATCGACTGCATATCATGTTATGTTTTCATATCCCGACGCGGATACCCTGGACGCGGGCTAGATGGGTGATGGATCGGGCCGTACGTTCCACGGCATAGTTTTTACGTATACGACGCACTATATATATATGATGACAGATGGATCGGGCCACACGTTCCGTAGCAACGTATGATATAATGCTTATGAGTATGCATGCATGAATCCGCCTCAAGAGGCAAGCAATTAGTTATTCATCGTGTCATGTCATTCTCTTATCACATCTTATTTAATCGACGTATGCCTTACATACTTCCAAGAGGACATTATTCGCACCGACGTCCTTTTCGGGACGCCGTGTTCACGCCTACGTAGTCGTGAGGCGGTCCAAATTTCGTAGAAGCCATCAAATTATTCAAGAGCACTCCATCTTCCCGTGAGGTGCTACTTAGTTGATCCGTTTTGCGTATTTTGTATATGTCATTCAAGAGAGGCTGTAGTACTGATGTGTGACGTAGTTCCAAACGATGTACACAAATATGGTAGCGTTATAAGTATTTTTGAAATTGGTGTTTCTCATACAAGCATTATATCTCTAACGGGTGCGCATCCTCTATTTAAGGTATTCGTATAAAGATGAATGTTTTGTTAATTGAGTTAAGAAAGGGTTAGCACGCAGCGTGCTCTCGCGGTTAGCCTCGGTACCGTCACGCCTCTAGTCGGTCGTGACGTATGGCACGCAGCGCTCGTCTAGGAAGTGTCTACGAGCCGTGTCTAGTAGTCTTGTTTATCGGTGTGTTGTGCACTCCACATCCATAAACAGAGGCTACCTACATTTAGAAATATGACCATCCTTCTTCTTAATAAGACGTTGCGTATGTAGCTGTGTTATAAGATTAATACCTTCCTAATGGTGCGTTATAAATTTCTCTGGGGTAAAGCCGATGAAAGCGAAGATCTACAACGCCCTGCATGGCAAAGGGGTGGTTGACGAAAGGCTTGACGAGGGCCGTCTACGGGTATAAAGGAAGTTGAACTCCAAGACAAGACCCTACCTCGACGTCCCCATACCCCCGTCCATGTTTGAGAATCGTGGGGAGTTCCCGGCCCAGCCCCAAAGACTCTCCGCGTTCCTTCGCTCGTATGTCAGCTTCAGAGACGATGCTATTCTCTTATTGACTCGAGCTTGGCAGCCGCTCGTGCTCGGCCGGGGACGGGGGCGCGATAATAAAAATGGAGAAAGGGAGTTAATCCTTCATGGTCGAATCACGTAGATTTCAGGGAGGTGTTCCTCCGCGTGCTTTGCAGATTCCATTTGGGGGACTTACATGCTCAAGGTCGACCCCCGAGATCCTCAAAGCTTCCGGGCCTCGTACGTGCAGTGGTTCTTAGTCGGAAGAGATCACCGCACTCACGATGTACTCAAAGCTGTCGCAGTCGTACGGGGGACCGGGTCGTCGGTCGATGTTTGTTATGCCTGCAGGCCGGGCCAGCCATGTAAAGCGATTGCCCTTCGCTATGTGGTACAGCAAAGTTTGGGTTACGGTATGGTAGCCGACTTTCATCACCGACACGCCCTCCAAGACCAAGGTCACGTTGGGGGCAAAGAGCGCCAGAGACCGAAGGACGCCTAGCGCCTGATCCCAACATCATATCCATGCACTCGCCGAACGACGGATTATGAGTTCTCCTTGACATGGCTCCTGTGTATATCGTTAGCACCCTAGTATGATTGATGTAAAGGCATATGTTAATAATCCATATAGTAAATGTAATGTGCCCGACAAAAGGATAGTAGACCGAGAGTGTTCCCGCGAAGCGAGGGCCGTCCATATTGGGGAAGAAGGTTGCGAATCAGATTCGTGTATGTCACCCCAAAGCGTAAAAATTTCGACCGGGTAATGAGCACGTGACAAGAATTGTGATGTTAAGGGTAGCAAGGAAATGCTTAAGGGTGTGCCAAGCCCTATACACGAATACGATGATGAAACCGCGTAAGCGAACTAGAGAGTAGCAGATGAGAAAGCTGAGAACCTTGTTAGAGAGAGTTTAGAAGGAGAGATTCCTCAATCCACCGTGATAATAGCGGCATCCACCTAGGAAGGAACGTTGTGAGGAAAGTGATATAAGCAAAGTAGTAGTGGCCGTGATTGGTATGATTAAGCAGGACGCAACGAGACTGCTAGCCGCGTAAAAGACCAATACGACCGTAAAAGACAAGAACGACAAGCAGTTGCAATTAGTAGGAGGAGGATCAACACGTTAGGGAGTGATACTGAAGGACTGGGAGAGGAATCAATCCGCCTAGACAGCAAGGAAAGGATTGACACGGGTAGCATTCTCAAAGGGCAAGAGGCGGTATTAAGTCGAGAATGTGATTCCTCATACTACGAGTCAAGGATTGATTATAAGGTGAGGAAATAAAAATGAGTGAGCAGAAGGAATAAGAGCGAGAGCATAGTCAAGAGAAAATGTACGAAGAATGAGTGCCTCAAGCTTTAATAGTGGCATGGTAGCCAAGGGAGAATATGTTTCCTTACGAATGCCCTATACCGAGTTAGTAAAGGAGGGAAGTAAAATGGAGTAAGGAGTCAAGAGGAAAAGATACATCAAACATGGATTTACTGCACGATTGTATTTAAGTTGTAATTAAGTTATAATCAAGTGACGATAGTGGTACGATGCGGTAAGTTATGAAATCGAAAGGTGTGTAAACAAGAGTAAAAGAAAAGGCATGAGTAACTAGACCTACCGTAAAAGTTGCCCTTTACCAACGGGTAGGAAGCCTACAATTGAAGCAAAATTTAGATTCAGGAATATAGCTACCGGGTGAGCTACAATGTACGCTTTGCTCGCATTGTTATATTGGGTGCATTCCTTGAAGTTGTAAGACCGTAAGGTGGATACGTTAAGACCTCATGTATGTATGGTTATAGTCATAGACTTTAGGAAGCGGTGCGAAAGGCGTAGTGTGTAGTCGTGAGTACGTGAATTCAAAATCTAAGGGTATAAGTGCAACCCTTAAAAAGCGGGGGAGTGAATAGAAAGGACATTAGTATAAAGGTTGAAACGATGAACCCCTACGGGGGTGTACGGGCTTAAGGCGGTAGAGTAAGGTGACATCCAAATTAAGAAGAAGGTGGCAAGGGGGAACCGTGAGTTGGCAAAGACGGCGTAACACTAATGACGGGTGGAAGTGGATTCACAATTCCTCGAGATTATATTATCCCCTCATTTCTTTCACTACGAATCCCGGCATGAATTTTTGGTGAAGTATAAGACCACCGACCGGAGTGGTGTTCCTTAAGGTTCCAAATGGCGCTTAGTGCAAGAAACAGAAGAAAACTTTGCGAAACCTGGATTTGCGTGATATGGTTGGGGGAGAGTAGGATCGGTATTATTCGCTTGGTGGAAGCTACTGTTTGCTCTTCGAGTATAAGGGAAACTCTTATCTAGCTTGTGATTGATTTAGTTGCTCCCGAGATCTAATACTCTTTAGTCCAAACAAAGAGATAGCATCGAAGAATATTGTAAATATAGCGGGTGATGGTAGTGAGAAGAAGGGGGCACGTAGGCCCGAGACACGCAGTGAATTAGGAGATTAGCAGGATTTTATCGTGGGAGTACCTCATTCCGAGGCAAGGACATTAGCGGAAAAGTCATTGCGAAGGGTATTGACATCTACATGAACATGACCATAGACACGATATGCGAATGAGTATGATTACGAATGCGAATCGCGCAAAGATTATGTAACTTGTAGATATTTACACGTCGCCAACGAAGTCAAATAAGTACCTAGAGGAGAGTAAGAGGTAAGATAGGGGCAATGGGGTCATAATACTCCGGCGAGGGAAGGCATATGATAAACTAAGTTAGAACGTTGAGCGGGGACCATTGTTAAGGCAGATAGGACAATCGCTTAGAATACGACATCAAGATATGCTATACACTTACTACAATAGCTCTAGGATATGGTAAATGGCGAAAGCGATAAGGTCACGGGATGAAGAGGAAGCGTAGTCTCCAAGATAGTAGGTCTTACAGGATTGTATGCAAAGGGCGAAGTAGATCATGAACTAGACCTACCCTCCATAACTCGATACTTCCGAAATATGTTAGAGACCCTAGTAGAATCATGTCAATAAATGGTGCTTAAGCGGCGGAGGAAAGAATTTATTTTTTTAAAAAGGGGGTACCCATTACCGCATTAGATGGGCAAGTGCAAGGACTTTGGAATAAGGGAATAGTTGAGTCAAGGTTGGTAGTAAAACAATAACCGGGAAGAAATACATTTGAGAAAAGAAGAGAATATGAAGGCTAAATATCCGTATTTATTTCAGCCGTGAAGAGGCTCATGATGAGACGACGAGATGACAAGGTATGTACGCTTTAATTTTATGTATAGGGGTCGTGTGTGGCCAATTTGTATTGCTATTGTGTTGTAGCCCCGTGAGGCAATGATATTATGGGTCGTTGTGACGGATGGTATCGCCATATTATAAGGGAAACTGCGAAATTTTTCTAATTTTGATGATTTAACATTTCGGGGACGAATGTTCCAAAAGGGGGGAGGAATGTTACACCACGGACAAATTTCATTCATGCTCATTAAATCGAATAATTGAAGGGAAAGAATCGCGGTTATCGAATCGACGAAGTGTCGAATTAGTTTCGAGAAGGACCCGTCGCCTATACGGACATAGGCCATTCTTCAACAAGCAAATTTCGAAGCAAATTACCTCTCTCCGTCACCTTATGCGACACCATATGCGACTCTCGCATGTGTGGACATGCATCCAGTGCAAGCAGTGCAGCCATCGCGTATCGTGCCGATAGTAGTTCTACTATCTGCGACACGAGGGCGCGACTCGCGTGCGGTGACATGCGATCCGCGTGTCGGTCGCGTGTTGTGCCCGAGCCGAACTCCTCTGCGGCAAGACTTGCGACGCGAGGTGCGACTCGCGGGAGTGACATGCGACTCGCATGTGTGTCGCGTGTCATGCCGTTTCTCGAATTTTCTGGTTCACTTTAAATAGATCATTCGTCCAAAATCTCATTTTTTCATCATTTTGTGACCAAGAAAACCTCTAGAACTCTAATATTCTCATGAGAAAAACCATAGAAATCCAAGATCAACAACAAGAAAGCAAGAGAATCGAAGGAAAACCCATTAAAAGTCATCCAAGTCAAGAAAAATCCAAGGAGAGATGAGGCCCAGGGTTTTGGTGCTAAGGGTGAATCACCACTCAAGCTTGTTCTTCTATTGTTTAAGGTAAGTTTCATGACCCTTACATGCTATTTGAAGTATTTTTAAGTTGAGATTCATGGATTGTAGAAGAGCACCACAAATGGGTCATTAAATGGATGAATTTTGTCATTAATGATTAGTAGTGAGTTGAATCATGGAAATGAATATGTTGATGATATAGATGTGTTACAAATGACCTATAGAACATGAAATGGGTGTTGGATACGAAAGAATGCGACGATGGATTTTTAGTCATAATCGAGGTGAATTATGAAATGCGAATCATATGAATGAATGATGATTGTTGTTAGCGATATTGTGATGATTATTATGAATGTTGGGAGCTGAAATAGAGTAAGGGAAACGTAGTAGAAACAAAGGGGGTGCTGCCCAATTTTCCTTAGAAATAGAGGTCCGTTCTTGTAAATTCGTAACTAACGACGACATGAATTCTCTTCAAGGTATGTGTAAGCGCATTAAAGGAAGAACGAGCAAGCAATAAGGATAGTAAACGTCAAAGGTATGTAAGGCCGTCCCTTTTCTTTCAAGGCATGATCCTTAGGCTATAGCTTCGTAAATGTTTCTATGTCTCTCTCGTTTTCATAAGTTAAATGCTTACGTCTAAGGCATAAATTTCTATTCTAATAATCTATAGTTGTTTTCCCCAAATTGCCATGTTCTTCAAACCAAAGATGTACGATTTTGTGAGCCTTCATATGATAACGTTAAACGAGCACGTTTTACGATAGAAATGGCAAAGCCAAAGCCGAGGATATATTCTATAATGATGAAGGTTATGATGATTTTTATGACCAAAAGTCTCAAGTTACGAGCTTAATGTTTTTACGAGAATGATTTTATGCTCAAAGGCTCCGAGTTCATGATTTCAATGACGACATAAGAATGTCAAGTTATCTATCAACCCTTTTTATTTCATCCATGGATACTGACAAGGTTTTCAAAAAAAAAAAATCCCAAAGACATACGGATTGACTTCTTACAAGATTACAGCCCTGTTTTACCTTCCCTTAAAAGAGTTGTCGTTCATATTCGTAGCGTTCATTGATAGTCCCACCTTACTATGATTGTTCCTTCAGGCGTTAGGCGTGATGACCATAATGAATCCATAACATAGTCCTGGCTACGACCTTACGTCCCTCCGATAGAACTATAGCTTTTCCTTGAGCTCTTGTGCATGCTATGTATATTATGTATGTATATGATATGAAAAAATGTTTTCGGGGGAAATGGGGAAAGGGAGGCGCTTATAGACGCATAGCTACTCCGATCACCGGCATATCATGTTATGTTTTCATATCCGGACGCGGGATACCCGACGCGGGCTAGATGGGTGATGGATCGGGCCGTACGTTCCACGGCATAGTTTTTGATGTATATGATGACTATATATATATATGATGACAGATGGATCGGTAACACGTTCCGTAGCAACGTATGATATAATGCTTTGCGAGTATGCATGCATGAATCCGCCCGCAGGCAGAGCGCGTATTAGTTATTCATTGTGTCATGTCATTCTCTTATCACATCTTATTTTATTGATGTATGCCTTACATACTCGGTACATTATTCGTACCGACGTCCTTTTCTTTGGACGCCGTGTTCATGCCCACAGTAGTCGTGAGGCGGTCCGGCTCCGTAGAAGCCATCGGTCCTGGTTCGCAGCACTCCATCTTCCGGAGGTGCTACTTAGTTGATCCGTTTTGCGTATTTTGTATATGTCATTCGGTCCGCAGAGGCTCGTAGGTACTAGATGTGGGATGTAGTTCCATGATGTGTACGGCGTGTATGTTATAAGTATTTTGAAACGAAGTTTCGTATTACAAGTATTATATCTCTAACGAGTGCGTATCCTCTATTTAAGGTATTCGCATAAAGATGAATGTTTGTTAATTGAGTTAAGAAAGGGTTAGTACGAGCGTGCTCGGTGGTTAGCCTCGGTACCCGTCACGCTTCCTAGTCGTCGTGACACTATATCGAATTTATAAGATTTTTTCGTGAGCACTTCCCTGTGGGGTCACCCATCCTGAATTTGCTCTCACCCCAGCATGCTTAACCTCGGAACTCTGATGAAATACAATGCTTTGACACCAGTATGATCGCATCCGCCTCATCACATGACCTTCGTCACATAGTCTGAAGTAAGTTAAAGTCCTAAGAGATTTCCGAACGCTCTCATAACACACTTACTATTTTAGCCCTTTTCCAACCCTCGATATTAACTTCTCATCTATGAATATGCCTATTTCCCGTTTCAGATTCCCAAGTTCCCTATGGCGACGGACATACCTTGGTCGTCGTTATTTATAAGTACCCGATTATCGGCTTTCGGATCTCTACTTGCCGCTATTAAACAACATTCGTACAGCAAATACACATACATAAGAATATTACAATAAGGGCTCATATACCTGGATCCGCATTCGGTGCCACCTCCAGATCCTGTCTACTCGCCAAGGCGTATATGCGGTTCGAAGGACCGCTAGAACTGGGGACTCCGCCGCGACCTCTACCACGGCCTACTGGTGCCGGCATACCCTGCCCCATAGGGCGCATAGCTACAGAAGATGAAGACGAACCGCCAACCGACGTGTAGGCCGAGCGTTCCCCCGCACTACCCACGAGTGGACGATCTCTCATAAAGTGGCCCGCGGGCCACCAAAGCAAGCACCCGTGGCACGATGACATTCCTCCCCCGGGTGGCGTCCCCTACAGTGAGGACATCGGGGTAAGGGTGGCCTCAACTGGCTAGAACCTCTATCCATCTGTGAACCCGAGGCCCTGGGAGCTCGACCGCTCCCGAATACCCGCCTCCGCCCCCCGCCCGACAACCGGGGGCACGTATCAGGCCGGGCCGGGAGAATATACGAACCGCCGCCGAGGCTGTCCGCCTCGAGACTCTCCAAATTACCCAGCGGATCTGGCCCTCTTGGGCTGGCCCCTGTCATAGTCCACCGCGTCGGCCGACGCCTTAGTCGGTCCTCCATGCCGGGCGTGTGCACTCGTATACGAGACGGCAATATGCACAGGCCGCGCTTCGCCATCACCAAACAAATCGTCGACCAACATCGGTCTAGCCCCATCACATCTTAAGGCATCCAGGCCGCCTATATCGCCTACATAAGCGGACGCATATCCGGCCGGCCGAATCAAACTCCGGACTATACCCCGGGACACTGTCGCACTCTCTGTGCAACAGAATTGCGTCTACCCCGGCTCGCCGTAACTCGGAGGCGAGAAAAATGGCCGAAAGGCCTCAAGAACTCATCCCATACAGCCGGAGGAGCATCCTCGCCCCTAGACAGCATCCAAGACTCATACCAATTAGCCGCTACATCGTGCAACCGATATGATGCCAACTCAACAGACTCTGTCTCGGAAGCCTTAATCAACCGTAGCGTACGCAGCATCTGTCTGATAAACTCTTGAGGGTCCTCCGCGGGCTTTGACCCGAAAAACTCTGGTGGATTACATGTCAAAAAATCACGGGCCCTCGAACTATCACGTCGGTCCGCCTGATCACCCCCTACTCCGTACCTGTGGGCCTACCCTGCTACCAATCTGGTCAATAACTGGACCGCCTCTCGCATGGCCCTATCATCCGCCCCACGGGCCGGGGAGTCGGAGGCTCGGCACTCGAACCTCGGAGTCGGCAGCCGGGAGCCGCCAACCTCGGCACGCCGCCGTCGCTCCAAGCCCTCGGTGTACCGGCGGTGTAGTCGAACCGGGTCAGCTTGGGGCACAACCTCTCGGCACGAGCTCGGCGTGGGCCCCGGTAACTCTCCGGCCCGCTAGTCTCACCAACCGCCGTAGACTTTCCCTTCGGCGGGCGGCCACAAGTGGCCTTCCTCGAGGCATCGCGAAAACATAACATTTCGTCGAGAAGAGAAGAGTCATCTTGATAACACACGCCTATCGCACGATCTAAGATCCGAAGGAAAGATAACATCCTAAATACCCTCGTAGCTTCGCTATAGATGCGGTGCACAACACACCGATAAACAAGACTCTCTACCGGACACGGTCCGTAGACATTCCGAGGACGAACCGCTCCGATACCATTTGCGTAAGGCGACCCAACCCCGTAGGCCGTGACTAGTGCCCGAGCTGGGCACCCAAACACATTCATCAAATCCGAATCACATACAGACGACTTATACGTATACAAATATCAGACGCTGTCTCAAATTATCCCAAACTGTCTCAAACACAACCATATATATATATCAGAAGCCGACAAGGCTATCAAATGGCGCAACGGCCCAAAACATATACAAATGCAAGCCGACAAGGCTGCCACGGCGAATAGGATTGCCGTAACGTATCATACAAACACACACCGTGTGATAGGAATAACCCACATATATGTCTACGTACCTAAATGTACCAATGTAATCATATGACAGGACAGGGCCCCACCGTACCCCTGAACAAATATATACAAGTGCAACGAACGAATATATACCAAAATGTACGCTCCGGAATAAGGGGAGCACTCCAACAGCAGAAAAAGGGTGTCCTAAACTGGCGGATCACCGAACTGTGCGTGTGTACCTGCGGGCATGAAACGCAGCCCCCGAAGAAAGAGGGTCAGTACGAAATATGTACTGAGTATGCAAAGGTAAGATATAGTAACAAACCTGAGTCATAATCGAAACAGAAGTACAGAAAGTAAGTGCATATCCAAAATACCAAAATGTTTGCTTTCAAAATACAAATCATGCACAGGGATCAGAAAATATGGTCGCCCGCCCGTCAATGGCGCCATAATACATCACACTCCAGAAGATTTCATATCTCCGAAACCCGACATACCGCGGTCAAATACCCAGCGGCCAATGTCGCATATACACATACCGCGGTCAAATACCCAGCGGCCAATGTCACATATACACATACCGCGGTCAAATACCCAGCGGACAGTGTCACATATACACGGTACCCGGCCCAATAGCGGAGGGGCTCGGCGAACCGGACACATCATATTCCAGAATATCATATCGTGCGCACGATACATAACCGGCCCGGGACTTAGCGAAAAATGTAACTGTCACACCCTTAATACGATAGGGTGTGATGGGCACCCGACCCTTACCTAGGGCCGAGCGAACTCGCTGACTCTTGTGACATTCATAATCATACTGGGCCCTTAGCCATAACATAATTATATAACAGAAGTTTTTCGGAAAGCCAAATATGCTTTTCATCTTTTCCAAATCAAATAAATCTGTAACATATAAAACTTATGATATAATGCGTAATAATACATCGGCTTACATAGCCGCTTACATAACCGACATCTTATACCCGCGACACTTCTGCAAAGTCTCTAACACAGAACACTGAACATAGAACCATAGCTTAATACTCTGACTCGGCTGCACTCCGGAGGAGAGGGAGCTCGCCAATCCCGCTGGAACATCTTTTGCTAATATCTTGACCACCTCGGGTGTACCGCGCGGCATGAAATGCGGCCCGAAGAAAAGCGGGGTCGGCACGGAATATGTACTCGAGTATGTAAAGCATGAAATACGAAGCGGGATCATACCGAAGTAATAAGTACGTAAAATCATAAAACTTGCCTTTGAAAACGTTTATCATGCATATCAAATCATATAATCATCATGTATACATATAGCGTGTCCCGCCCTCTAGTGAGGGACTCGGCAGGTAAAATCATCATATTCATATACATATAACGTGCCCCGCCCTCTAGTGAGGGACGCGGTAAGTAAAATCATATTATTATCATGCATGCATATATATATATATATATATATACCGTACCCGGCCCTCTAGGGAGGGACTCGGTGAATAGCATGTCCCGACCCCGCTAGCAAGGGTCTCGGTAGTAGCGTGTCCCGGCCCTTTAATAAGGGACTCGGTAGTAGCGTGTCCCGGCCCTTTAATAAGGGACTCGGTAAATAGCGTGTCCCGGCCCTCGAATGAGGGACTCGGTAGTAATCATATATATACATAGCGTGTCCCGGCCCTCTAGTGAGGGACTCGGTGAACAATGCAGAGGAATGTACACGAATACGTGTCCTGGCCCGGGTCTCAGTGAAAGATACCTTGAGCTTGGCACGAGCAGAGTAGTGAGAAACCATATGCATATAAAATCATACTCACAGACTCAATGAAGTAGTCTAAATGGAATGTCATTTGAAAAATCGGACCATAGTTATATCAAATATCTTTCGGACGTTATTCGGAAACATAGCATATATCATAAACGTATTAACAAAACCATAGGGATCATAGTCATACGCCAAACCAATCCGAGTCCGCCTCGGAAGATTACGAACGTTATTCATTTTAGAACTTTCTACGAACAAATCGAAGCGATCCGAGCCTTTCTGCGAAAGTTACGGATGTTCGTAGTTTCGGAATCGTTGAGGGAACAACCTCTTTTTGAAAACAAACTTTTATGCAATCTTTGAGATCCATTCATGCGAAAAACATAAAGACCATAATTTGACTATATTAAGAATATGAATGTTATATCTCGCGTTTTGTACATTTGAATATTCCGAGTTAATGGCGGGAAGTTAAGGACGAGGTTATATTTTTCGGTTTGTTAAGAATGCATAAGTTGCACGTTCATCTTTTATTGGTATGGAGCATTAAGGGTAAAATTGGAACAAGGAAAAGTAAGGGCAAACTTGGAATGTGGGAAAAAATTATTATTTTATGAAATGGCCATGAAAAGCCAAAGTGGCCATGTATAGTGGAAAGTGGGCCCCACTCATGGTTGGCCAATATTTTCATTCCATGAAGTGGTGCATGTGTACACCATGTATTTGTAAGGGACTTATGTATATATATATATGTGGATATTAGAAGACCATGCAAGACTTATTCATTTTTTATGGCTTAAGGAAATTTCTAGAAAATTGAAGAAAATTTGAGAAAAATTGGAGGGAAATAAAGGGCACATGACCAGCCATGTGCCCCTTTGTATATGTAAATATGACTAAGTCTTTAAAAGGAAGACCAATTCATCATTTTGTTAAGTCTAGAAAATTCAAGAAAAAAAAAAAAAGGAGAGGCATTCGGCCATGGCTGGCCGAATGGATGCCCTTGGGAGATGATTAAGAAAAAAATTATTTCTTCATACTTTCCTAGTAATTAGAAGGTCCTCGTTAGCGTGGAGTAGTTGTTGGAACAAGAAAACCGTTCGTTGTCGCGGTTCATCAACTTTAGCCGAGGGTGAAGTCAATGGAAAAAGGTGAGGTTTAATCTTCCTTAAATGTTTTATAGGTGTTTATGCATATTGTGATATGTGGAGATGAATGGAATTTATGAGATTATGGTGTGTTATGTTGTGGTGGCCGAATATATGTAGCGTGGTGTAAAAGTGTAGAACTAATTTTATGTAGTGTTTTAGTTGTTGTTTGTTGTAGATTCTATGATATAAAATGAAGGCTTAATGATCCAAGTTGAAGTGATCATCGTGTGGGCTGAATTGGAATATAATGTGATTTTAATATGCTTTCTTGAATTTATGAAAGTAATGTTGTCAATGTGTGGATTGTTGATGAAGTGTGTGAATTTGGAAGAAAGAAACGTATTGTTGTTGTCCCTATGGACATTGGGAGTTTCGGGTGAGGTGGTGTATGGTTTGGATTGTTTTGAAAATGTTGCGGTTTGCTTGGAATATTCTTAAATCATGTGTGAATGGTTGCGGATTAGTAGTCGAATTTGCGAGCGTTGATATTGAATTGATCGTATGTAGCTTATTTGAATATAATTGAAATGTTGTCGAATTGTGTAGAAAGGAATTATTAATGTTAGAATGCATTTTGAATCACTTATGGATATCGTGATTATGAGTGTTGGTATGGTTGTTGTTGATATTGGCCGAGTTGAATTCTCGGGGGTGTTGGATTTATAGGGGAGATGCTGCCGGAATTTCTGTAAATAAGGTGTTAGTTTGGAATTGGATTCTCAAGTGTTATGACTAATGGTTGATGCCTAATGACGTTATTGTAGATCGTGAGAAGTCGAGACGTAAGTTCGGATTAGCTTAGGAAGCGGCTAAGGTATGTAAAGCTCACCCCTTCTTTCTTTTGGCATGTCCTAGTTGTAATTAGGCTATGACACGAGTTTCGAGGTAACTCCGCTCTTAACTTCCGAGCATGTTCATGATTTATGATTGTTTATTGATGTTAGTCTCCATAATATGGTCATGCTACGGTTTTTATGTCTCCGATATGATTGGATTAGAATGTCGTATAACCGGTTTTGTTCCTAAAGAATCCTATGGCTAGAAATGTCCGTAACTTTCGTAAAAAGAACCGGATTGCTTTGAAACGTCCGTAGAAAGTTTTGTAACGTATAATGATTTTGATTTTCATCGGCGGGCTCGGAATTATTTGATATACGACTATGGTCCCTACGATACTTTGATATACTTATGATATTTGATATGTTTCCGTGTACCGTCCGAAAGGTTTTTGATATAACTATTGTCCGATTTTCAAATGACGATTCGTTTATGATTACTTCATTGAGTCTCGGAAATGATTTATGTGCATATGGTTTCTCACTACTCTCGCTCGTGCGAAGCTCAATATGTCTTTCACCGAGACCCGGCCGGGACACGCATTCGTGCAACTCCACCGCATTATTCACCGAGTCCCTCACTAGAGGGACGGGGACACGCTATATATATATATATATATATATATATATATGATGATGTGATGGGGATGGAGGCTAGGATGGCATACCGAGTCCCTTGCTAGCAGGGCCGGGACACGCTATTCACCGAGTCCCTCACTAGAGGGCCGGGTACGGTATATATATATATATATGTTCATATGCATACATGATGATGATATGATTTTACTTACCGAGTCCCTCACTAGAGGGCCGGGACACGCTATATGTTATATGATGATTTTACTTACCGAGTCCCTCGCGAGAGGGCCGGACACGTTATATGCATACATATTTTATGATATTGATATGCATGATATATGTTTTCAAAGGCAAGTCTTATGATTTTCTGTACTCTTTATTTCAGTATGATCCCGCTTACTACATTTCATGCTTTACATACTCAGTACATATTCCGTACTGACCCCCTTTCTTCGGGGGCTGCGTTTCATGTCGCGCAGGTACACCCGGGTGAGCTGAAGATATTAGTAGAAGATGTTCCAGCGGGATTGGCGAGCTTCATTTTCTCCGGAGTGCTGCCAAGTCAGAGTATTATGTTATGGTTTCATGTTCCGTGTTAGAGACTTTGCAGACAGTGTCGTGGGTATAAGATGTCGGTTATTTAAGCGGCTATGTAAGCCGATGTATTATTTTGCACTGTATTATAAGTTTCATATGTTACAGATTTTATTTGATTTGGGAAAGGTAAAAAGTATAACTTTCTTTGAGAAACTTTTAGTATGTATTTGTGTCATGATTTGAGGGCCAGCATGATTATGCGTAGTACGAGTGTCTGTGGGTTCGCTCGGCCCTAGGTAAGGGTCGGGTGCCCATCACACCCTATCGGATTAAGGGTGTGACAAATTGGTATCAGAGCAGTTCGTCCTAGGAGTTGTCTACAAAGTTGTGTCCAGTAGAGTCCTGTTTATGGTGTGAAGTCGGCCACATTTATAAACAGGAGGCTACGGGGCATCTAGGATGGTTGCTTTTCTTTCACCTCTTAGATTGTGTCATAGAGCCAAATCATAGGAAATGAGATTTCTTTACGCTAACCTGTGATTGCAGTAAAAGAATGGCATTGACAGAAGAAGGTGACCGACGATACTGGAAGCTATAAAGCACGCAGGTAAGTAAAGGCACGAAAGATATATGCCGAGCACGGTATTGACATACGATTGAAATGTGAAGTTGAAGATCGAAAAGGAAAGTAGATAAGAAAGGGGTAACACGTACAGTTGTGTTGAGCACATGAGTTTAGTCCATTATTTTCAGACTTTTACGAATATCGAGAGCCCTGTGCGGCTGTGACACGATACGATATGATATGATACATATGTATATGTGTTGGCCCTCTGAGGCATCCCTGGTATATCCTGCGTGCAGATTTTGGGATAGTAAGGAATACAGAGGAAACTCTGCCAAAATTTTTCTAGAAATAATACGAGACTGAGATATAAATTTGGAGTGTATTTTAAAAAAAAGGGACGTGTTAATAGTAACGATGGGAGTTGACTGAGCCGTGAGGTATGGCTGCCCGTTAGGAATAAGTTAACTGTGGAATTGGTGATAATAGTAACTAGGAGGTCGATGAAGATACGGTAATGAGGAATTTGGAACGGACTGGTGCTATTAAGAGATGACTAGAAAGGATTGGTAGGTTCGAATAGAGTGATATATTAGGGCACCGACTGAATCGATAGGTAGGAGAAAAATATGATGAGATTATAGTCACGGAAAGTAATGATACGAGTAAGACAGGGTATGAAGAAAAAAAAAAGAAAAAAAAAGGGAATTGTGACGGATAGGATTGTATTAATAAGACAGCTGCCAGGATGTGTTGTGAGGACGTTTTGGGAATATGTTAAGATTCTGACTTACTCAATATTATGTGCGGAAGGTCGTGCGGTGAGGTAGACGCGATTATACCAGTATTAAGGCACCCGATTTTATTAAAGTTTCAAGGTTAAGCGTGCTGGCGTGAGAGCAATTCCAGGATGGGTGACCCCCTGAGAAGTTTTCTGAAAGTCTTACAAATTCCGATGTAAGGGGCAAATGAGAATTTAGATTAATCTAAGGAAAATTTGAGTCTGCGGAGTGGGCAGAAACCTTAAGAGGTCGCGTAGGACGGAGCGGGTCAGATCGGTGAAAAGAGGGAATTAATGGAAGGAAGGAATAAGAAGAAAGCGAGAACAACAACGTAGTCATAGGTTATGACGTGTATGATGGAGGATACGAGTACCATAAGTGACGGGACGGTGAAAGGCTAAGTTATAGAAAGGCGAGGAACGAAGTAGAGCGAATGCTAGAAAATGACCGGGATGATACAAATAAACGTGGACGAACAAAATACGTTTTAATAGTGAGAGAAGGATTATGTAGGAGAAGTGTGTTCTGAGAGACACGGAGATAGTATAAGATTCCTCATGTGTAGGATAAAAGACGGACACAAACAGGAGAAATGATAAAGAGATACCAAAGGAAGCACCCGAGGTAGGTTAGGGGTAAAGATAATATTCCAAGAGAACTTTGGATACTTATTGTTGGAGTAAGAGTATTGCCTAATTGAGATTGTAAATAAGGACGTGGGGCAAAAGTATAAACGGATAATGGCATAAGTACACCCCTAAAGGGGGGAAGCAGGTGAAAGAAATGTAAGGATAAGATAGAAACAATTGACACGGTAATGTGTTTGATATGGATGCCTGGCCTACCAATAGGACCCTTTACTGAAATAAGCTAGTAAGATCGGGAAACCAGCAATAAGTGGATAAAAGTCAGGATGCTATTTAAGGTAGAGCGAGAAGTTTTGCAGAGACTTTGAAGGACATGACGCTAGGAAGTGGACGTGTATGAGGAAAAGAGTATGACGAGAGGATGGTATTGAATAACTTAGGAAATAGTAGGAAGGATAGCGACGCTATGCTAGAGTAAGAGCAAAATGTTGGCTATGGAAGTGTTCGCTTATGCTATTGCAACTTGTAGGTGATAAGAAGAGGGAATGGAAAACCCTTTATGGTAGGAGGTGAGAAAGTCAAGAGTAATTAAAGAAAGGGCACGAGATATGACAAAAAAAAAAAAAAGAACGAGTGAGTTTTGGTATGAACGAGATATGCACAGCAGGACGGGCCAGAGGACGAAAGGACCATGTCTGAGAATCGATGTGTTTTATAAGCTGTACAAGGATGGTGATGTCACCATAAGTATTGGTATGCTAAGACTAAGACTAAGTAAGTATTTGATAAGAAGAACGAAGGTTTAGCAAGGACAAGGCGATTGTGACATTTCGGGAACACTACAGAAAAATGTAACGATGGTTTAAGCAATTACAAAAGTGGAATTAGTGCTGAGGACGGACGAGGCACAGCTATGGTTGAACTAAGGATCTGTTGCGATACCAGAGGTAAGATAAGAGAAAGGAAGACAAGGTGGAACATAAGTATTAGTAAAGCGACGCTGAGGTGTCTCGTGGGCTAGTCTGGATACCTTGGTATATTTTTTTGCGGAGATGGCAACATAATGCGGGACAGGAGAGTGAAGAGTGAGAAAGATCTCTGAGCTAAAGGCACAGATAGGATGTCGGTTAAAAGGAATGAACCCAAAAGGACATTCGGAATGACAGTGACAGTTGGAGTAAAAAGGAACAGCGAGGAGTAGTTGGAAAGATTTTTGAAGGGAAGAGAGAATGCTGCTCTCATGAAGGAAAATAAAAGAGTCCACCAGATGTTAGAAGAAGGTTTATGGACCACTAATGAATCCAAACGTGACAACATACGCTATAGAATCACGGAAGTATCAACGTGAAGAGATACCCGACTATGATGATACAAAGTCGGCATCGGAAAGCTAACAACGAATAAGGACGACGAAAGGATTCTGTATTGGGGGGAAATCAGAGATATGAGCAAGGGAACAAGAAAAAAGGGAGTACTGTAGGGCGATAGATGACTATGGCATGATAAGTCAAGGCTACAGAGTGAAATGTTAGCTAAATTCCGGGCAAATACATGAAGGCAAGGAAGTGGAAAAAGTGGATCGCAGGCAACAAAGGAATTAAGAAAGAACGAGAAGAGACTGGCGTATGTGTTGAGGAAGGACTGAGCAACTGGTAATCGAACCCTAAGGGGAGATAACTGTTCCCAAAGAGGAAAGGGTAGTACACCCCGTAATTCCCATACGTTGGAATCCGTTGTAGTTATGTCAATAAGATGCAAAGTCATAGGTGTTTGTGTTCCGAATATAAGAGTCCGAGTTCGCGTGGCGGAACAATAACAGGAAGGAGATGACCTGGGAAGCGGAAGAAGAGACAAAGAATAGGTAATTTAAATTCCGAAGTTGGTTGTGCGGACTGATGAATGAACTATATGTGATGGCTATAAAAGGAACCCCCCGAGGTACTTGGCGACCCCGCAGGACTAGTTGAACATTCGAGGACGAATGTTCCAAATGTTATATCTCGCATTTTGTACATTTGAATATTCCGAGTTAATAGCGGGAAGTTAAGGACGAGGTTATATTTTTCGGTTTGTTAAGAATGCATAAGTTGCACGTTCATCTTTTATTGGTATGGAGCATTAAGGGTAAAATTGGAACAAGGAAAAGTAAGGGCAAACTTGGAATGTGGGAAAAAATTATTATTTCATGAAATGGCCATGAAAAGCCAAGTGGCCATGTATAGTGGAAAGTGGGCCCCACTCATGGTCGGCCAATATTTTCATGCCATGAAGTGGTGCATGTGTACACCATGTATTTGTAAGGGACTTATGTATATATATGTGGATATTAGAGGACCATGCAAGACTTATTCATTTTTATGGCTATATATAAATTTCTAGAAAATTGAAGAAAATTTGAGAAAAATTGGAGGGAAATAAAGGGCACATAACCGGCCATGTGCCCCTTTGTATATATAAATATGACTAAGTCTTGAAAAGGAAGACCAATTCATCATTTTATTAAGTCTAGAAAATTCAAGAAAAAAAAAAGAAGAAGAGGAGAGGCATTCGGCCATCGGCTTATGGATTCCCTGGGAGATGATTAAGAAAAAAAAATTATTTCTTCATGCTTTCCTAGTAATTAGAAGGTCCTCGTTAGCGTGGAGTAGTTGTTGGAACAAGAAAACCGTTCGTTGTCGCGGTTCATCAACTTTAGCCGAGGGTGAAGTCAATGGAAAAAGGTGAGGTTTAATATTCCTTACATGTTTTATGTGTGTTTATGCATATTGTGATATGTGGAGATGAATGGAATTCATGAGATTATGGTGTGTTATGTTGTGGTGGCCGAATATATGTAGTGTGGTGTAAAAGTGTAGAACTAATTTTATGTAGTGTTTTAGTTGTTGTTTGTTGTAGATTCTATGATATAAAATGAAGGCTTAATGATCCAAGTTGAAGTGATCATCGTGTGGGCTGAATTGGAATATAATGTGATTTTAATATGCTTTCTTGAATTTATGAAAGTAATGTTGTCAATGTGTGGATTGTTGATGAAGTGTGTGAATTTGGAAGAAAGAAACGTATTGTTGTTGTCCCTATGGACATTGGTAGTTTCGGGTGAGGTGGTGTATGGTTTGGATTGTTTTGAAAATATGGCTTGCTTGGAATATTCTTAAATCATGTGTGAATGGTTACGGATTAGTAGTCGAATAGATAGCGTTGATATTGAATTGATCGTATGTAGTTTATTTGAATATAATTGAAATGTTGTCGAATTGTGTAGAAAGGAATTATTAATGTTAGAATGCATTTTGAATCACTTATGGATATCGTGATTATGAGTGTTGGTATGGTTGTTGTTAATATTAGCCGAGTTGAATTCTCGGGGGTGTTGGATTTATAGGGGAGATGCTGCCGGAATTTCTGTAAATAAGGTGTTAGTTTGGAATTGGATTCTCAAGTGATATGACTAATGGTTGATGCCTAATGACGTTATTGTAGATCGTGAGAAGTCGAGACGTAAGTTCGGATTAGCTTAGTAAGCGGCTAAGGTATGTAAAGCTCACCCCTTCTTTCTTTTGGCATGTCCTAGTTGTAATTAGGCTATGACACGAGTTTCGAGGTAACTCCGCTCTTAACTTCCGAGCATGTTCATGATTTATGATTGTTTATTGATGTTAGTCTCCATAATATGGTCATGCTACGGTTTTTATGTCTCCGATATGATTGGATTAGAATGTCGTATAACCGGTTTTGTTCCTAAAGAATCCTATGGCTAGAAATGTCCGTAACTTTCGTAAAAAGAACCGGATTGCTTTGAAACGTCCGTAGAAAGTTTTGTAACGTATAATGATTTTGATTTTCATCGGCGGGCTCGGAATTATTTGATATACGACTATGGTCCCTACGATACTTTGATACACTTATGATATTTGATATGTTTCCGAGTACCGTTCGAAAGGTTTTTGATATAACTATTGTCCGATTTTCAAATGACGATTCGTTTATGATTACTTCATTGAGTCTCTGGAAATGATTTATGTGCATATGGTTTCTCACTATTCTGCTCGTGCGAAGCTCAATATGTCTTTCACTGAGACCCGGGCCAGGACACGCATTCGTGCAACTCCGCTGCATTATTCACCGAGTCCCTCACTAGAGGGCCGGGACACGCTATATATATATATATATATATATATATATATATATATATGATGATGATGTGATGGGGATGGAGGCCAGGATGGCATACCGAGTCCCTTGCTAGCGGGGTCGGGACACGCTATTCACCGAGTCCCTCACTAGAGGGTCGGGTACGGTATATGTATATATATATGTTCATGCATGCATACATGATAATGATATGATTTTACTTACCGAGTCCCACACTAGAGGGCTGGGACACGCTATATATTATATGATGATTTTACTTACCGAGTCCCTCGCGAGAGGGCCGGGACACGTTATATGCATACATGACAGTTTTATGATATTGATATGCACGACATATGTTTTCAAAGGCAAGTCTTATGATTTTACGTACTCTTTATTTCGAAGTATGATCCCGCTTACTACATTTCATATATTTTACATACTCGGTACATATTCCGATCGACCCCCTTTCTTCGGGGGCAGCGTTTCATTTGCGCGCAGTACACCCGGGTGAGCAATGAAGATATTAGTAGAAGATGGCGAGATTGGCGAGCTCCATTTTCTCTCGGAGTGCTGCCAAGTCAGAGTATTATGTTATGGTTTCATGTTCCGTGTTAGAGACTTTGCAGAGAGTGTCGTGGGTATAAGATGTCGGTTATGTAAGCGGCTATATAAGCCGATGTATTATTATGCACTGTATTATAAGTTTCATATGTTACAGATTTTATTTGATTTGGGAAAGGTAAAAAGTATAACTTTCTTTGAGAAACTTTCAGTATGTATTTGTGTCATGATTTGAGGGCCAGCATGATTATGCGTAGTACGAGTGTCAGTGGGTTCGCTCGGCCATAGGTAAGGGTCGGGTGCCCATCACACCCTATCGGATTAAGGGTGTGACAATGAATATCAAGAAACAAATATGGATCATAAACATGCTCGGACCGCAAGAGTAGAATTACCTCGGGGTACGTGTCATAACTTACTTTTCACTAGGACATGCCAAAGAAAGAAGGGTTAGGCTTACATACCTTAGCCGCTTCCTAAGCTAATCCGAACTTACGTCTTGACTTCTCACGATCTACAATAATGTCATTAGACACCAAACATTATCCATAGTCGCTTAGAAATTCAATTCCAACTAACACTTTATTTACCGAAATTCCGGCAGCATCTCCCCTACAAATCCAACACCCCCGAGAATTCAACTCGGCCAATACCAACAACAACCATACCAACAACCATAATAACAATATCCATAAGTGATTCAAAACGCATTCTAACATTAATAATTCCTTTCTACACAATTCGACAACGTTTCATTGATATTCAAATACCTACATACAATCAATTCAATACCCCTGCTCACATATTCATCTATTGATCCGCAACCATTCAAACATGATTTGAGAACATTCCAAGCAATCCATACAACATTCAAAACCACCCTAACAATTGGCCATTCCACCCGAAATCTTCCAACTACATTGGGAACATCAATAACACATTTTCTTCTTCCAAATTCATAAACTACATCAACAATTCCATACGCTAGCAACATCATTTTCATCAACTCAAGCAACTATATTAAAATTACATTATGTTCTAAATCAGCCCACAACAATTACGACTTCCATTTGAGTCAGCAAACCTTCATTTTCATCACATAATCTACAACAATCAACAACCAAAATACTACATAAAATGAGTTCATTATGTTCTACCAAAAACGGCCCCTACACGGACAAGTTTCAATCTACATAATTCCATGAATTCCATTCATTTCTACATGCCAAACATATGCAAACCATCCATAACAACATCAACCAAACATTAAATAGAATTTGTTCATCATACCTTCACCAACAACATGCACACGGCTACACTTCAACACACCATACTTTCATAAATTTCATTCATTTCCACACTCCACAACATCCACAAACCATGCATAACACATGAAAATAAAGATTAAACCTTACCTCTTCTGTTATGTCCCGTATCTTTACGTTGGGACATTATAAAGCTAAGTACGACAAGTTAAGGACGACATGGTTTTAGGCTTCCCGGTAAGGGTTTTTACCTTCCGATTTCGTTTCGATGCACAAGTGGCTTATGGATTTCGTTTGGTATAAGAATATTATTGGAGAATAAGGATTAATTGACCAAGATTATATGACTAAGTGAGATTAAGAGCCTAATTGTGTCATTAATAAGTCTAATTGGCCGTGTGGGTCCCACTTGGGACATGGCCAACTCTTATTGGCTAAGAGATTGAGTGGGACACATGTCCACACTATGGACTGCCTATATAAAGAATATTGATGATTCATATGTCAACTAGAAGTTCATTTCATCTCTTGCAAAGTAGAGAAATTAAGAGATAGAGAGAGATAGTCTCGGCCATGGCGGCCGAGAATGACTTGCTCCATTTTGATTCCAAAAATTAAATTTCCAAGCAAATTAAATCCTCCTCAAGTGTATAAGGACGTGTAGTAGATGTTGGGAAGAGATTAGGAGGTGTAGCATTCAAGAGAATTGAAGAATTGGCCAAGGTTGAAGGACAAGTTGCAAGGTAAGGATAACCATTGTTCTTGTGTTGTGTGGTGATTTACATTTAGAATTCATGCATGTTGTTGTTGGATTGTTGTTGTGTTTGAAATTGAGAGTGAGCCGTGAGCTTGGTAAGGCAATGGTGGATTCCATTTTGCTTGTATTGTTGAAATAAATGCATGCCACCATTTGTAATTGAACTAAGAATTGTAGAAATTGGCTTGTGTTGTGCATGTTAGGGTTGGGCTGTTTTCTTAGAAATTTGCATGAACCATGTGTTGTAGATTTGAATGGGATTGTGTTGGTCTTCTTGTACATTGTATTGGAATTGGATTGAAGGTGTTGTAGTATGAGTAAAGGAGTGAAAATCATGAAGTTGTTAAGGTAGTGTTGTGGCCGTGTGAATGGACTGTTTTGGTTGGATTTGTGGACTGTTTTGTGCCAAATTTGGATGGTTGTTTTTATGCACATTATAGTATATTGTATGTATGTTGAATGTGTGAATTAAGGAGTTAATGAAACAAGTCTTGTTGATGGATATGAGCAGTCCAAACCGTGGACTGTTTTAAGAATAGAAATGAAAGTAATGTTGTTAATTGTTGAATGTTGTTGTGAACATGTAATGCAAGTGAATTGGTATTGTGTATGTGCTGTTTGGCTATGATTTTAGGACTGGAATGGATGATATACAAGCTGCCTACAGTCCCCTAAGTCATGCTAAACAAGTTTGTAATGATATGAGAAAGAATGAGTAGAAATGTTAGATTGTAAGCACTAGTTGGTTTGAATGCGAGCGGAATGTCGTCTAAATGTTTGAAAGGAATTGTGAGCGTCGAAGTGCGTATTGAAATCCCTTGTATACTAATTATAGCCCTTGATATCTTGATATAGGCTAAGTATTGTTGGGCAGCAAGTACAAGCTATTATTACGACTAAACGCTAAAGGTACGCAAAGCCTATTCCTTCTTCTTTTTTGGCATGTCCTAGACGTACATAAGGTATAATGCGAGCCTCGGGGTGACTCCACTCTCTAATTCTTAGTGTGACATGTGATTGTTATTCGTTCTTAATGTTGAAAGTATTGGGATAGTCAAGTTATGATTTCATTACTTATTACATGATTGACTAGTATGTGATATACAAGAGTTCTAATTTCTTTTAAAAGAAATTGCATAAGTATGCTTGATTTTCATGAGATGTAACATGCTAACGTTCGAGAATTGATTTAGTTACTATTCATTGAGTCTCAAAGGTGTTTTATATATATGTGGTTGCTTATTACTCTGCTCGTGCTTACCGCTATATCCTTCACTGAGTCCCGGGCCAGGGTACGTTCTCGTGCGCACAACTATTATACTATTCACCGAGTCCCTCACTAGAGGGCCGGGACACGTTATATATATATATGATGATATGATGATATGATGATATGATGATGTGATGATATGGGGAGGTGGCCAGGATGGCATATGATTCCTTATTACCGAGTCCCTTACCAAAGGGCCGGGATACGAATATGTTTACGTTTATGATGTTATGATTATAAATACCGAGTCCCTTATTAAAGGGCCGGGACACGTTATATATGTTATATACAGAATGATTATGCAGTTTTGATTATAAAGCATTATGTTGATATTGATATGAGAACGATACAAATGACATATGTTCAAAGGCAAGTTTTATGAAACTCTGTTGTTGCATTGAGTCCTATACACCTTGTCTCAGATATGATTCTATTTACTATGTCTCATGCTTTACATACTCGGTACATATTCCGCATCGACCCCCTTTCTTCGGGGGGGCGTTTCATGCCCGCAGTGCAAACGGTCGTTTCGGAGATCCGCCTTGACTTAGGGTATCTACTCGGCTATCACGAGTGCTTCTTTGTTCCGGAGCATACTTTCGTGGTATAACCTTTTGACATGTATATATGTTGTTGTTCGGGGTACGACGGGGCCTGTCCGTCCCGTCATATGATGTCGTTGTCACTCTTAGAGGTACGCGGTCACATGTGTGGGTTCGTATGGGATTGTTATTTTGTTGTTGTGTTATGGCTTATGTTTGGGGCGTACCCTATTCGTTGTGGCGGCCTTGTCGGCTTGCGTAGACATATATGTTTATCATGGCGTTTGTGTATGAAAGTAGCCTTCTCGGCTTATGTTTTGTTGGGAAGTTCCCTATATATATATATATACGCCCTTGCCGGCTTTTGCGTTAGATTGACTATTAAAGATTACAACTCTTCAAGAGATAAGTAGTGTTGATTTGCAATTGTGTTGCCTTCCTTTTTAGATCAGCTATTCGTGCTAGTAGTATATGATTATGGGTAACAGGGTATACGGGTGTCCAAGTCGGGCACTAGTCACGGCCTACGGCGTTGGGTCGTGACAAAAGTGGTATCAGAGCGGTTAGTCCTCGGAGTGTCCGCAGACCGTGTTTAGTAGAGTCTTGCTTATCGATGTGTTGTGCACCACATTTATAAACAGGAAGCTACAGAACATTTAGGATATCATCTTTCCTTCTGTCTTAGATCGTGCGATAGAGCTGTATTACTAGAGTGATTTTTCCTGACGGATTGTTATGTCTACAGCGATGCCTCCGAAGAAGGCGACAGCCGCCCAGAAGGGCAAGGCGATAGTCGGGGAGACCAGTCGGACCGGAGGACTACTAGAGCCTATGCTCGATCCGTACCTGAGGTTGGACTTCAGTCAGCGAGCTCCGCTACACCACCATTATCGGGGGAGCCTAGAGCGACGACGGATCGGGGACCGCCCCCACCGCCGGCTCACGGGATTCCGGCACACTGAGCCTCAGGTTCCCCGGCCCAGGGGCAGAGGATAGAGCTATGAGAGATGCAGTTCAGTTATTGACTAGATTAGTGTCGGGGCAGGCTCGCAGACACGGAGCAGGAGATGGTCATGCAGACAGATACGATAGTTTGAGGGTTCGTGATTTCTTGACATGTAACCCCCCAGAGTTTTATGGGTCACGGCCAGCAGAGGATCCACAGGATTTTATCCGACAGATGTTGCGCACGTTGAGAGTAATTCGAGCTACTGAGACTGAGTCCGTGGAGTTGGCTTCATATCGATTACGTGACGTGGCTGTTAACTGGTATGAGTCCTGGGAATTGTCTAGGGGCGAGGATGCTCTTCCAGCCGTGTGGGACGAGTTCGTGGAGGCCTTTATGGGCCATTTTCTACCCCCGGAGGTGAGGCGAGCTAGGGTTGATAGATTCCTACGGTTGAGACAGGATGGCAGGAGTGTTCGAGATTATAGTCTCGAGTTTGATTCGTTGGCCGGTATGCGCCCACCATTGTAGCTGACATGGCTGATAGGGTACATCGTTACGTAATGGGGTTGGACCGTATTTGATTGATGGCTGTTTGGCGATGGCCTCTCGCCCGGTATGGATATTGTTCGGGTGCAAGCATATGCACAGGGGGTTGAGGACCGACGTAGGGGGCGTCGACCTGATAGAGAGTATGACCGGGGTCAGCATAAGAGGGCTAGGTCAGCCGGGTATTCTGGTGAGTTTCGGGGCGGGCAGCCCCAGCAGCAGCCGCAGGGTAGATATTTTTCTCAGCCAGCACGGAGTGCACCTCCACGATCCACGGGTAGGAGGTTTGATAGCACGAGGTATTCGGGAGCCGGTCAAAGCTCCATGACTTCAGGGTTCCAGACGCACAGGGATTCAGCCCAGATGAGGCCACCTTTACCTCCGTGCCCTCGATGTGGTAGGCGTCATCCGGGGGAGTGTCGTCGTATTACTGGTGCTTGTTTCTCTTGCGGCCGCCAGGGCCATACTATGAGGGAGTGTCGATTTAGCAGTAATGCCGGTGGTGCAGCTCAGCCTATTGAATCGATTCTTGCTGGTTCATCCTCTTCGGCAGTTATGCGCCCTACAGGGCAAAGCATTCCGACACCAGCCGGCCGTGGCAGAGGCCGAGGCGTAGTTTCCAGTTCCAGCGGCCCTTCAAACCGCATATATGCCTTAACTAACGACAAGATCGGGAGCGTCGCCAAACGTTGTTACGGTATATTATCGATCTTCTCACGGGATGTATATGCATTGATAGATCCGCTCTACGTTATCATACATCTCTCCCTTTGTGGTTGGTAAAATTGGGATAGAATGCGAACCTATAGAACCGTTTGAAGTAGCCACACGTATTTGTAGGGGATTCGGTTATAGCTGCAGGTATATAGAAATTGTTCGGTGGTTATATGTAATCGTTGCACCAAGGCAGACTTAATTGAGCTAAATATGGTTGAGTTCGATGTTATTATGGGGATGGATTGGTTGGCTTCCTGTTATGCTAACGTAGATTGCAGAGGCAAAATAGTTCGGTTCCAGTTTCCAGGGGAGCCAGTTATAGAATGGAAAGGAAATACGGCATCGCCGAAGGGTAAATTTATTTCATATCTCAAGGCAAGAAAAATGGTTAGAAAAGGGTACATTTATCATCTGGTCCGTGTGCATGACTCGAAGGCGGAAGTACCGACTCTTCGGTCGGTCCGTAGTTAATGAATTTCCGGATGTATTCCCGCATGAACTTCCGGGCCTCCACCCGAGCGGGAGATAGAGTTCACTATAGACGTTTTTTGGACACCCAACCTATATTTATTCCTCCTTACAGAATGGCACCTGCAGAATTGAAGGAGTTGAAGGAGCAATTAAGAGACTTATTAGAGAAGGGTTTCATCAGGCCCAGTACGTCACCTTGGGGAGCACCGGTATTGTTTGTGCGGAAGAAAGATGGGTCGCTTGCGTATGTGTATTGACTATAGCGGTACCGAATAAGGTGACAATAAAGAACAGGTATCCCCTTCCTAGGATTGATGATTTATTTGACCAGTTGCAGGGTGCTAAGTGTTTTTCGAAGATAGACCTGCGGTCAGGTTATCATCAGGTACGGGTAAGGGAGGCAGACATCCCAAAGACTGCATTCAGGACCGGTATGGGCACTATGAGTTTAATGTGATGTCCTTTGGTTTGACCAATGCTCAACGGCGGTGTTCATGGACTTAATGAACCGAGTATTTAAGCCATTTCTTGATCCGTTTGTGATTGTGTTTATTGATGACATTCGATTTATTCGCGGTCGGGGAACATGCGGACCACTTGAGGACGGTACTTAGGGTTCTCCAAAGCATCAGAAACTATATGCTAAATTTTCTAAATGCGAGTTCTGGTTGACTTCAGTAGCCTTTCTGGGGCACATTGTTGGAGCTGACGGTATTCGGGTGGATTCACAGAAAATAGAGGTTGTTAAGACATGGCCTAGACCTACAACACCTACTGAGGTACGTAGTTTTCTCGGGTTAGCAGGTTACTACAGGAGGTTTGTGAAAAAGTTTGCCTCGATCTCGCGCCTTTAACAAGGTTAACACGAAAGGCGACTAAGTTTCGGTGGATCAAGTTCGTGAACGGAGCTTCCAACTTTCGTTGAAAGATAAGTTGACTACGGCTCCGGGTCCTAACTCTCCCGAGAGGGGCCGGATGGCTATGTTATTTATTGTGATGCTTCGGTGTTGGGATAGGTCTGCGTATTAATGCAACATGGCAAAGTTATAGCCTATGCCTCCCGACAACTCAGGAAACACGAAAGGAATTACCCCACCCATGACCTGGAGTTAGCAGCGGTGATTCATGCTTTGAAAATATGGAGACATTATCTATATGGCGTACATGTTGATATTTATACGGATCATAAAAGTCTCCAGTATATCTTCAAGCAAAAAGAGCTGAACTTGCGGCAAAGGAGATGGCTGGAATTGCTAAAAGATTACGATGTTGACATCCTTTATCACCGGGAAAGGCCAATGTGGTAGCGGACGCGCTCGGCCGTAAATCTATGGGCAGTTTGACGGATGTACCGCCGGGGAAGAAAGAGATAGTCCACGAGGTTCGACGGTTAGCCGGTTGGGAGTTCGTTTGTTGGATCCTGAAGGTGAAAGAGTATTTGTACGGGGTGTTGCTGAGTCGTCTATTGTAGAAGACGTAAAAAGGCACCAGTACGAGGATCCTATTCTTGTACATTATAGAGATATAGCACACCAGAAAGGGGAGACCCCATTCGAAGTTACATCTGACGGAGCACTTCGGTGGGGAGGCATTATGTGTGCCGGGGTTGCGGGATTGCGGCGACGGAGTTATGGGAGAAGCACACTATGCCCGTTACTACGTTCATCCAGGGTCAACTAAGATGTATCACGACCTTAGATGCCTATATTGGTGGGATGGCATGAAGAGAGATATAGCAGAGTTTGTTGCTCAGTGCCCAAATTGTCAGCAGGTTAAGACCGAACATCAAAAGCCAGGGGGACTATTGCAGGAGATGGAGATTCCCCACGGAAGTGGGAGGTAATCAATATGGACTTCGTCACAAGGTCTACCTCGCACTCCAAGGAAGTATGACTCTGTGTGGGTCATCGTTGATAGGTTGACGAAATCAGCTCATTTTCTGCCAGTTAGGACTACATATTCAGCGGAAGATTATGCCAGACTATATATTAAGGAAATAGTAAGATTGCATGGGGTTCCTACGGCTATTATCTCGACGGGGGAGCCCGAGTTTACGGCTAATTTACGGAGATCCTTTCGGGGAGGGATTGGGGACCGGGTGAGCCTCGGCCACGGCATTTCATCCGCGGACGGACGGACAAAGCCGAGCGTACCATTCGTACACTACAAGATATGTTACGGCCCGTGTCATTGATTTCGAGAGGTAGTTGGGATGATCACACGGCGCTTATCGAGTTTGCGTATAATAACAGCTACCATGCTAGTGTCCAGATGGCACCGTATGAGGCTCTATATGGCAGGAGGTGTAGATCACCTATAGGTTGGTTTGACGTGGGTGAGACTAAGTTGATAGGCCCAGATATGATTCGGCAAGTCGTCGATAAAGTGAAGCTTATTCGGAGAGATTCTTGCGGCCCGAGTCGACAAAAGTCATATGAGATAATCGACGTCGACACCTAGAGTTCCGAGGGTTGGCGATTGGGTATTCTTGAAGGTGTCACCTATGAAAGGTGTTATGAGGTTTGGTAAGAAAGGGAAGTTGAGTCCGAGATACATTGGACCTTATCAGGTTATCCGAAGGGTAGGCAAAGTTGCCTACGAGTTAGATCTACCAGCTAGTTTGGGGGCGGTGCATCCGGTGTTCCATGTGTCCATGCTTCGGAAGTGTATAGGTGATCCGTCTAGGGTGTTTCCTACGGATGATATCCAAGTGACAGAAAAAGTTGTCCTACGAAGAGTACCGATAGCTATCTGGACCGACGGATCGGAAGTTGCGAACCAAAGATGTGGCTTCGGTTAGGTGGTATGGCGGAACAATAATAGGGAAGAGGTGACACTGGGAAAGTCGAAGAAGAGATGAAAAAGAAATATCCCCATTTGTTTACTACGTTTCCGGTGTAATGCGAAACTCCTTGCTTGAAATATGTAAATGGTTTGATCAATCTTTGTATTATTGATAAAAGAACCCTTTTCCCCCGATTTTTTTTTATAAGACCCGGTGGAATTAGGACGACATTCGAGGACGAATGTCCTAAAGGGGGAAGAATGTTATGTCCCGTATCTTTACGTTGGGACATTATAAAGCTAAGTACGACAAGTTAAGGACGACATGGTTTTAGGCTTCCGGTAAGGGTTTTTACCTTCCGATTTCGTTTCGATGCACAAGTGGCTTATGGATTTCGTTTGGTATAAGAATATTATTGGAGAATAAGGATTAATTGACCAAGATTATATGACTAAGTGAGATTAAGAGCCTAATTGTGTCATTAATAAGTCTAATTGGCCGTGTGGGTCCCACTTGGGACATGGCCAACTCTTATTGGCTAAGAGATTGAGTGGGACACATGTCCACACTATGGACTGCCTATATAAAGAATATTGATGATTCATATGTCAACTAGAAGTTCATTTCATCTCTTGCAAAGTAGAGAAATTAAGAGATAGAGAGAGATAGTCTCGGCCAAGGCCGGCCGAGAATGACTTGCTCCATTTTGATTCCAAAAATTAAATTTGCAAGCAAATTAAATCCTCCTCAAGTGTATAAGGACGTGTAGTAGATGTTGGGAAGAGATTAGGAGGTGTAGCATTCAAGAGAATTGAAGAATTGGCCAAGGTTGAAGGACAAGTTGCAAGGTAAGGATAACCATTGTTCTTGTGTTGTGTGGTGATTTACATTTAGAATTCATGCATGTTGTTGTTGGATTGTTGTTGTGGTTGAAATTGAGAGTGAGCCGTGAGCTTGGTAAGGCAATGGTGGATTCCATTTTGCTTGTATTGTTGAAATAAATGCATGCCACCATTTGTAATTGAACTAAGAATTGTAGAAATTGGCTTATGTTGTGCATGTTAGGGTTGGGCTGTTTTCTTAGAAATTTGCATGAACCATGTGTTGTAGATTTGAATGGGATTGTGTTGGTCTTCTTGTACATTGTATTGGAATTGGATTGAAGGTGTTGTAGTATGAGTAAAGGAGTGAAAATCATGAAGTTGTTAAGGTAGTGTTGTGGCCGTGTGAATGGACTGTTTTGGTTGGATTTGTGGACTGTTTTGTGCCAAATTTGGATGGTTGTTTTTATGCACATTATAGTATATTGTATGTATGTTGAATGTGTGAATTAAGGAGTTAATGAAACAAGTCTTGTTGATGGATATGAGCAGTCCAAACCGTGGACTGTTTTAAGAATAGAAATGAAAGTAATGTTGTTAATTGTTGAATGTTGTTGTGAACATGTAATGCGAGTGAATTGGTATTGTGTATGTGCTGTTTGGCTATGATTTTAGGACTGGAATGGATGATATACAAGCTGCCTACAGTCCCTAAGTCATGCTAAACAAGTTTGTAATGATATAAGAAAGAATGAGTAGAAATGTTAGATTGTAAGCACTAGTTGGTTTGAATGCGAGCGGAATGTCGTCTAAATGTTTGAAAGGAATTGTGAGCGTCGAAGTGCGTATTGAAATCCTTGTATACTAATTATAGCCCTTGATATCTTGATATAGGCTAAGTATTGTTGGGCAGCAAGTACAAGCTATTATTACGACTAAACGCTAAAGGTACGCAAAGCCTATTCCTTCTTCTTTTTTGGCATGTCCTAGACGTACATAAGGTATAATGCGAGCCTCGGGGTGACTCCACTCTCTAATTCTTAGTGTGACATGTGATTGTTATTCGTTCTTAATGTTGAAAGTATTGGGATAGTCAAGTTATGATTTCATTACTTATTACATGATTGACTAGTATGTGATATACAAGAGTTCTAATTTCTTTTAAAAGAAATTGCATAAGTATGCTTGATTTTCATGAGATGTAACATGCTAACGTTCGAGAATTGATTTAGTTACTATTCATTGAGTCTCAAAGGTGTTTTATATATATGTGGTTGCTTATTACTCTGCTCGTGCTTACCGCTATATCCTTCACTGAGTCTAGGGCCGAGGTACGTTCTCGTGCGCACAACTATTATACTATTCACCGAGTCCCTCACTAGAGGGCCGGGACACGTTATATATATATGATGATATGATGATATGATGATATGATGATGTGATGATATGGGGAGGTGGCCAGGATGGCATATGATTCCTTATTACCGAGTCCCTTACCAAAGGGCCGGGATACGAATATGTTTACGTTTATGATGTTATGATTATAAATACCGAGTCCCTTATTAAAGGGCCGGGACACGTTATATATGTTATATACGAATGATTATGCGTTTTTTGATTATAAAGCATTATGTTGATATTGATATGAGAACGATACAAATGACATATGTTCAAAGGCAAGTTTTATGAAACTCGTTGTTGCATTGAGTCCTATACACCTTGTCTCGAGATATGATTCTATTTACTATGTCTCATACTTTACATACTCGGTACATATTCCGCATCGACCCCTTTCTTCGGGGTGCGTTTCATGCCCGCAGGTGCAGACGGTCGTTTCGGAGATCCGCCAGCTTAGGGTATCTACTCGGCTATCACGAGTGCTTCTTTGTTCCGGAGCATACTTTCGTGGTATAACCTTTTGACATGTATATATGTTGTTGTTCGAGGTACGACGGGGCCCCGTCCCGTCATATGATGTCGTTGTCACTCTTAGAGGTCCGCGGTCACATGTGTGGGTTCGTATGGGATTGTTATTTTGTTGTTGTGTTATGGCTTATGTTTGGGGCGTACCCATTCGTAGTGGCAGCCTTGTCGGCTTGCGTAGACATATATGTTTATCATGGCAATTTGTGTATGAAAGTAGCCTTCTCGGCTTATGTTTTGTTGGGAAGTTCCCTATATATATATATATATGACAGCCTTGCCGGCTTTTGCATTAGATTGACTATTAAAGATTACAACTCTTCAAGAGATAAGTAGCGTTGATTTGCAATTGTATTGCCTTCCTTTTTAGATCAGCTATTCATGCTAGTAGTATATGATTATGGGTAACAGGGTATACGGGTGTCCAAGTCGGGCACTAGTCACGGCCTACGGCGTTGGGTCGTGACATCTTCCAACCAACTTCTCCACGGCTAGGTGTGTCGATGGCAACAACGAACAAATTAATTGCTCCAACGACTACTCCACGTTAACGAGGACCTTCTAATTAGTAGGAAAGCATGAAGAAATAATTTTTTTCCATGATCAAAATGGGAGACACCATTTTCGGCCAGCCTTGGCCGATTGTCTCTCTCCTTTCTTTTTTTCTCCATCTTTCTTGAATTTTCCCAAGTTTAAATGATGAGTTGTGTCTTATTTTAGCCTCTCACTTATATATATATATATACATCCATGGCACATGGTTGGTCATGTGCACTCTATTTTCTTCCAATTTTTCTCCAATTTTCTTCCATTTTCTAGAAATTTCCTTAAGTCATAAAAGATGACTAATTATTGACTTGGTCTTCCCTTGACCTATATATATATCCCACAATATAATGAACACATGTCTCCTTTTATGGCTTAAAACAAGTGGCCAAAATATAGGTGGGTCCACGGCCACCTTGGCCTTTTGGCCATTTCATGAAATTATTTTCCCCAACTCTTAGCCTCCAATTTTTTCCTATTCCAAATTTACCCTTAATTCTTCATACCAATAAAAGATGAATACTCAACTTGTACATTCAAAAAAATTTATAACCTTATCCTCAACTTCCCGCCATTACCTCGGAATATTCAAATGTACAAAATGCGAGGTATAACATCCTTCCCCCCTTTAGAACATTCGTCCTCGAACGTTCAACTAGTCTCGTGGGGTCTTCTAAGGGTCTTGGGGGTTTCCTTTATCACCTCGGCATGCAATTTTCATTCACCGATTATATTCCTTCCTCATTCTTACTTACTCCCTTTATTGCCTGCAATGCACTTCTTCTACTTCTCAGCCTTCGTGTGTTTGACCAGAATTTAGCTAGTGTCTCACTTCTATTCAAATCCTTATCTCCATTATTTTAGTCTTGATTATCCTTTCGTCAGTCCTTATTCCTTGTTAGCTTTCCGATGCAGATTTGTATTATTATAGTTGAGTATGGCTTTGCACTGACGATCCACATAATTCCATAGCATATGCTCTCATATTTAAATTACTTAGTGGTCCATAAACCTTCTCCTAACATCCGGCAGATTCCTTTTATTTGCATTCATAAGAGCAGCGTTCTCTCCTCCCCTCAAAATTTTTTCCAACTACTCCTCGCTGTTCCTTTTGACTCCAACCGTCATACCTTTGCTGACACCCTTTTTGTACCCTTAGCTCGAAGATTTTTTTTCGCTCTTTACCCTTCGTCACTCATTATATCGCGTCTCGTAAGAATATGCGAAAGTGTCCGCATCAGCCCAAAAGATACCTTAGCATCGCTTTGCTAATCCTTACGCTCTACCTTGTTTTCCCTTCTCTTGTCTTACCTCTGGTATCGAAACAGATTCTTAGTTCAACCATAGCCACGCTTCGTCCATCCTCAGCACTAATTCCACTTAATGATTGGCTTATACCGTCGTTACATTTTTTCTGTACTGTACCCGAAATATCACAACTGCGTTGTTCCTGCTAAGGCTTTATTCTTCTTATCAAGTACTTACATAGTCTTATTCTTAGCATACCAATACTTACAGGTGGCATTACTGTCCTTGTACAACTTATATAATGTACATTCAATCTTAGACAGGGTCCTTCTGTTCTCTGGCTTATCCTGCCCTACACATCTTGTTCATACCCACACCCGCTCGTCCTATTTTGTCATATTTCTTTCCCTTCCTTTACTTGCTCTTGAATTCCTCCCGTCCTACTATAAGGGTTTTCTATTCCCTCTTCTTTATCACTGACAAGTTGCGATAGCATCAGCGAACACCTCTATAGCCAACATCTTGGCCCTTAATCCGGTATAGTATCGCTATTCTTCCTGTCATCTCTTAAGTTATCCAGTACCATCCTTTTGTCGTACTCTTTTTCTTCATACACGTCCATTTTCTAGCGTCCTGTCATTCAAAGTTCCTGCAAAAACTTCTCACACTGCCTTAAATACCATTCTAATTTTTATCCACTTATTGTTGGTCTTGCGATCTTACTAGCTTATTTCAGTAAAGGGGTCTCATTTGTAGCTCAGGCATCCGTATCCAACATATTATCGTGTCAATTGTGTCTATCTCGTCCTAGCGTTTCTCTCACCCGCTTCCCCCCTTTAGGGGTGTGCTTATGCCATTATCCGTTTATATTTTGCCCCATGTCCTTATCTCCAACCTCAGTTAGGCAGCATTTTTATTCCAATGATAAGTATCCAAATTTCTCTTGGAATATTATCCTTATCCCGACATATCTCGGTGCTTTCTTTAGTATCCCCTTGTTGTTCCTCCCGTTTATGTCTGTCTTTTATTCTACACACGAGGAATCTTATGCTACCTCTGTGTCATACAGGACACTCCACTCCTATATAATTCTTTTCTCATTTTCAAAACGTATTTTGTTCGTCCACGTTTATCTGTATCCTGCCAGTCATCTTCTAGCACTCATTCTGCCTTGTTTCTCATCTTCCCATAATTTGGCTTTTCACCGTTCCATCACTCATGGCACTCGTGTCCTCCGTCATACACGCCAGAACCTATTACTACGCTGTTGTCTCGCTTTCTTCTTATTCCTTCCTTCCATTAACTCCCTCTTTTCACCGACCTGATCCGCCCCGTCCTACGCGACCTCTTAAGGTTTTGTGCTCACTCCGCAGATTCTAATTTTCTTTAGATTAATCCAACTTCTCATTTGCCTCTTACATCTAAATTTGTAAGACTTTTCAGAAAACTTCCCAGGGGGGTCACCCATCCTGAAATTGCTCTCACTCCAGCACGTTTAACTTTGAAATTTTGATGAAATACGACGCTTTAACGCCTTCCTGACTGCGTCTACCTCGCCGCATGACCTTCGTCACATAATCTGGTGTAAATTGGGATCTTGGCATATTCCAAAACGTCCTCACAACGTGTTTTCCCCGCTGTTTTATTCATACATTCCTATCCGTCACCGTTCTTTTTCCTCCATACTCTTGTCTTAGTCGTATCCTTACTTCCTTTAACTATAATCTCATCATATTTTTCTTCCACTCATCGATTCAACCGATGCCTTAATATACCACTCTATCCAAACCTACCAGTCCTTTCTGGATCACCTCTTAATATCGTTAGGCCATTCTAAATTCCTTATTACCATATTCCCATCGACCTCCTGCTTACTATTATCACCGACTCCACATTTAACTTATTCCAAAAGGCCAACTGTATTCACAGCTCAGTCAAATCCCATCATTACTGTTGACACGACCTTTCCCAGACATATTCCAAACTTACATCTCATTCTTGTATTATTTCTAGAAAAATTTTGGCAGAGTTTCCTCTGTATTTCTTACTATCCCAAACACCGCACCGTGAAATACAGGGGATGCCTCACGGTGGCCAACACATATACATATATAAATATATCATAGCATGTCGTATCGTGTCACAGCCGCACAGGGCTCTCGATATTCGTAAAAGTCTGAAAATAATGGGCTTACCTCATATACTCAACACAATTGCACGTGTTACCCTTTCTTGCTTACTTTTCCTCTTCAACTTTTCAACTTTGCATTTCAATCGTACATCAATACCTCACTTAACATATATCTTTCGTACCTTTACTTACCTGCGTGCTTTACAGCTTCCCATATCGTTAATCGTCTTCCTCTGTCAATGCCATTCTTCTGCTGCAATTACAGGTTAGCGTAAAGAAATCTCATTTCCTATGATTTGGTTTATGCCACGATCTAAGATGTGAAGAAAGAGTAACCATCCTAGATGCCCCGTAGCCTCCTGTTTATAAATGTGGCCGGCTTCACACCATAAACAGGACTCTACCGGACACGACTTTGCAGACAACCCCTAGGACGAACTGCTCTTATACCAATTTGTCACACCCTTAATCCGATAGGGTGTGATGGGCACCCGACCCTTACCTAGGGCCGAGCGAACCCGCTGACTCTTGTGACATTCATAATCATCGGGCCCTTAGCCATAACATAATTATA
>NW_026726140.1:0-46869 GCF_029784015.1 Lycium ferocissimum
GAAACTTGGGCCCCAAAGGGGCTAATTTTTAGCCCTAGCTTGATCAAAATTTTTTTCCCAAGGTGTTTCAACCCTTTAGAAGGTCCCTAAAACGTGAAGATAGTCTTTGGAGCAACAGAACCATTTCCATCTCAAGTCACCAACTCTAGCCAAGTAGAGAAGTCAAGTTGTCAAGGTAAGATCTAACTTTCTTGTCATGTATTAAGGGTGATGTAGATGTGTGAATATAAGTTGTATGCATGAAATAAGGTGTGTTGATGTTGGAACATGATGGTAGTTATGGGGTTATATGTGTTGATGTTGAAGTATGGTTGTAACTTGACGAACATGAATGCATGCATAAAATCATGAAGAGTGGTGTTGGAATGTTAGTTGGCCGTAAGGTGTTTTTTGGTGGAATTAATGGACTGATTTTCTTTAATAAATATGGTTGTTACTATCATAGATCTCATGGTAATAATAATGAAAAGAATTGGAAGGTTAAAGGTGAAGTTATGTTAGTATGAAAATGGTTGAATCTATGATTTTATGTGAGCGATGTTGAAGCATGGTGTAGCCGTGTGTGGACTGTTTTGTGAAGAAGTTAGTAAACTGTTTTACTTGATATTTTGATTGTTATTATCATGAATTTTATGATGGAAATGAAGGTGTTTAATGGTTGGAGTTGAAACTAAAGTCGTTTGAGAATTGTTGTAAGGATTATAAAATGACGATATATAGCGTAGTTGCGTATGAATTGATGTTGTACTTGTCGTGTGGATAGCTAGTCTAACTTACTGAATTATATGAAAAGACATGAAATGATGTATAAAAATCGCATGTGGTTGGCTTAGTATGTTCGTAAACGTTTGCAAGAATTCCGAACATCGTTATGTTGTCGGTTAGAACTGTTTGGACATGTTGTGGTAGTGGACTGTTTTGGACTTGTGTTTTCATTAAGTTGGAAGGAATAATTATAAGTTAAAAGCATACATCATATTGTATGTTGGATGGGCTGTTATAAGTTGCTACATGCAAACGTTAAGGCTACAAACTAATAAAAGTAACTTGAGAATGTCGAAGCCGTATGTGAATCGTTATTGCATGTTATGAATGTGGGGCTTTTAGAATATTGTGTGGGCTGTCCGGATTGGTATTGAATACATAATTATTGATGTTGGATTGGTTGTATGTGGTTGGTTTAGATACAGAAAAACGTCGCCTAAACATCTAGAAAGGAGTTACTAACGTTAGAATACGTTTAGAATCTCCCCCGTAAACTTAACCATAGTTGTTGGCGTCTTAATATAGGTTGAAGTATTATTGGGTAGCGTACACACTCAGTGTAGACGAATAAGCGCTATAGAAGACCTTGTCCGATCGGAAGCACTTCGGAAGGAAAAAGCTTTGGCATGGGAGTTACCGTACACCTGCTCGCATTGAGGTAGGTTACGGTTTACCTTATGGTGAGACTTTGATTAGCGAAGCGTATGTTTAGATGATATTGTCGGAGAATGCATATAAACCTGCGGGCATCAAGTTGGGTTAGATATTTTCTTAGGTTGGACCTTGTTGTATGATTTGGGGGATACACACATCCCGTTGTGTTGTTGACTTATCTTGATCTATTTTGTTTTGTTGTGCTCGTTGCCACTTGAGACATTGAGTATCTGTGACAAATGATATATCATGACTATGATATTGCGGTGCTTTACTTGATTGATATGGAGATGAGAATGGTGATCCCGTCGTGGCTTTTTGTGTGTAGCCTTATTCTTTGATATTACTTGTATTCCATGTGCGGTACCGTTTCGGATTGAATTGGTTTTTAACATTACATTTCATCATACTCATATTACTTTTCATGATACATTGATATATGCATGGTTATGGCACTAATGATGGATGTGAGAGAGGTGTAGCCTCCGAGGTCTTCGGGAGAGGGTAAAAGAGAGTGAGTGTTTGTTGCCGAGGTTTCTTGCCGGGAACGATGGAGTGTCCGATGCCCGAGGTCTTTGCCGGGATCGTGAGAGTGTGCTCGTGATCAGGGTTATATTCGAGCGAGTGGTACATGGACTTCGCGGGTCCCCATGGGTCATGATCGGCAGAGACGTGGAGTTAAGCTCCGTCCAGGACATGTTGTACAAAGCTGCATATCATTGCATTCATCCTACATACATTATGCATTGCATTATATCTTGGTTCTTTTCTTGATTGTTGTGATACTACCGTGATGTGTGATTCGGATTGATTATACTAAGACTTGGCACAATTGGTTTAGATGCTATAACATAAAAGATGACTTGTTCTCGCGGATATGGATTCATATTGACTTGTACTTGTTGGTTTATATGTTTTTCTTGCTTCGTTGTCTTTATATACGTTATCTAGTCTTAGTCGGCCTATGATACCTACCGAGACTGGTTGTTTGTACTGACCTACACTTATTTGCATTCTTTTATGAATGCGAGTACAGAAGATCATTTCTACTCTTCGTGGCTAATATTCGAGGATTTCTGATTTGAGTCCTTCAGGATGAGCATGAGGACGATCGATGCCGATGACTCTTTTTATCCTTATGTCTTGTTTCATTCTGGGACATGATCTTTTAGGCTACTATGTATTATATGACTCATACTTATAGTATTTAGTTAGATGCTCTTGTATGACCCGACTGAGATCTTTGGGGTTGGATTCTCATTATTTCTATATTTCTTTATATTATTATCGTGAGACCTACGTTATTTTATCTTCTTCCGCTTTATTTATATATTTTTGATTGTTGGAATAAGGGTTCGCCTACCGAGGTGGGAAAGGTAGGTGCCCGCACGACTTAGTGAAAATAGGTCGTGACAGGGCTACACTTGAAGAAGGTAAATAATTCTCTTGTTAGTTAGTCTAATTTCAGTTTTAGTAGTTTAATAGCATTTATGTGTTTGTATGCTTCTTTGTTGTTTTAGTTAGTTTAGTTTTTTCATGTATGCTTTGTTGTTTTAGTTAATCTAATTTCAGTTAGTAGCTTAATGGCATTTGTGTATGTTTCTATTTAGTTAGTTGCAGTTTAATAGTCAATAGTATTTATATATTCATGTCTTAGTTTAGTTTTAGTCAATAGTATTCATATGTTCATATCTTAGTGTAGTTTAGTGTTAGTTCTAGCAGTATCTGTATGCTCATGTTTGGATGACTATGTTAATAATGCTTTGGCTTTAATCCATTAGTATGCTTATAATAAAGGCCTGCCTCACTTAGTTATATGATATTGTTTGGTTTATAAGCATGATAGGTCAGATTCCTGTCTATTTTGAGCATGAATGATAGTTTAAATATAAATGTGTTAAGATAACTAACCATCCTATTAACTACTACTACTTGTTTAGAGCCCAGAAAGTTACTAGTATGAATATTATGTTGGTTGCTTACTTAAACTAGTCTGTGTTAGTGTGTGTATCTATGAACATGTGAGGTATGGTGTCATTTCTCCTTTAATGTTAGTAATGCTAGTTGGGATCAGTCCCTTGTGTTCAAAAAATGGTTATAGGTCAGTCTTCAAACTTGTTGACCCCTTTACTATAAAAAATACATGTCAATGTTTCATATCAGTGGCTTGTCTTGTTTTATCCTGGATTTGGTGGTATTCATATTGGTTTCTAGTGGTTGACAGTGCAATATGGTTATATTTGAAACTCAAATTGAGGATTAGATATGCATATAGGATTTCGGATCAAAAGAAATATGTTTGACCTTTAAATGTTTAAACATGATAGTTTTCTGAGAGTCCATGTGTTTCTACTTGTTTAGTGTTATCTTCAGCATTCTTAGGGAATATTCAATCCCTACTTTACTCAACTTTGAAGTATTTTCATCCCTTGATGATTTGTATGAGATTTAGGCTCCAATAATGTGCGAGAAATAGGTTCAAATTGGTTTAATGAAGTTTTTCCCACATAGAAAGGATTTGAACTACTATTAAAAAACCTTGGACAGGATATTTGTTTTCAGCTGGTTTCATATAGTTTAGCATAGAAACAACCTTCAGGAATTTCTGGTTAGGCAGACAAGTCTCAAATCCTCTAAACAACTTGTTTAAATTACCTTTTTATATTTGGTTTGCATCTTATTGTCAACAAGGTCTGAAACTGTAATGACCCCTCCGGTCGTTATTAGACTTTCGTCCGCTTGTGTACAAAAGCTAAGTTGATTTGTTGTACGATTAGTCTTCGAGGGAAAAACTTCATTAAATTTTAACTATAGTCGAGTCAATCGAGCAAAAAGGTGTGGGGCCCGGTGGACACGCTTCGCCGCGGTGGTTCATGTACCACTATAACGAGTATGCCCCAATGGACAGAGGACCGCCTTTCCTCCCGTATTTTGTACGTCGGGACATTCCGTAACCATGAAAAGTTAAGGACAAGACTAATACGTTGAGACTTTTGACCTTTGATTTTATTTTAAGGCATAAGTTGCTTATGATTTTATTGGTATGGAATATTAAGGAAAATTTGGGGTTAAAAGTGAATTATGAAAAGTATTTATTTCATGAAAAAGGGCCAATGTGGCCGTGTGGCATATGAGTGGGGTACCACCCATGGTTTTCAAGCGCTTAAATTCATCAAGCCATGTGTGGGCCATGGACATTTGGATGAATTATATGTGAGCACATTAGATGACAAGCTAGGCATTTGTTCATCATTTTATCACTCTAGAAACTTGGAGAAAATATGGAGAAAAAGAGAGAAGGGGGTTCGGCCATGGCTGGCCGAATTTGGTCCCTCCAAATTGATCAAGAAAAATTATTTTCTTCTAGCTTTTCAACTCATTAGAAGGTCCTTATTAACATGGAGTGGTTGTTGGAGTAAGCCAACCATTCATTCTTGCAAAGCACCAACCCTAGCCAAGTGAAGAACTAAGTGGAATAGGTAAGGTTCAATCTCCTTTTGCATGTGTTATGGATGATTTGTGTATGTTGTAGACTGAAATTCATGAAATTTTGTATGTTGAAGTTGGACCGTGTAGGTGTTGGGTGTGTTGGAGTGATGAACTAATTTTATTTAGTGTTTTAGTTGATGATTGTTGTGGATTATATGATGAAAATGAAGGTTTAATGATTTAAATTGAAGTTGTAATCATTTGTGGGTTGTTGTAGAAGTTAATGTGATTTTAGCATAGTTTCTTGTATTTATGAAAATGGAGTTGTTAACGTGTGGATTGTTGATATAGTTTATGAATTTGGAAGAAAGAAATGTGTTGTTGTTGTTCCTATGGAAATTGGAAGGTTTCGGATGAGGTTGTAAGTTGGTTGGGCCGTTTGGAATGTTGTGTGGATTGTTTGAAATGTTCTTGAGTTTTGTTTGAATGGTTTCGGATTGGTACTTGAATGTATGAGTATTGGCGTTGGCTTAATTGTATGTGGTGATTTGAATGTAAATGAAATGCCGTCGAATTATATAGAAAAGAGTTACTAACGTTAGAATGCGTTTGAATGACTTATTGATGTTGTTAGTATGGTTGTTTGTATTGTTGTTGAAGATTTGGCCGAGTTGAACTCTCGGGGTTGTTGAATTTACAGGGAAATCTGCCCAAATTATGGCGAGTGCTAGTTTAGAATCGGATTTCTAAGTGCTTATGATTAATGTTTGGTGTCTAACGACGTTGTTGTAGATGTTGGAAGCCGAGACTTAAATTCGGATTAGGAAACGGACGAGGTATGTAAAGCCTAACCTTTCTTTCTTTTGGCATGTCTTAGTTGTAGTAGGCTATGCTACTTGGGGTAACTCCATTCTCCGTCCGAGGATGTCTCCCCGATTCTTATTCACTTCTTAATGTTGGCATTCGTAATGTAATAGAATAATGGTCCTTATGTCTTTGGTATGATTGGATTTCAATTGTTGCATAAAGATTTTTGTTCCTAAAGGTTCTATGTCGAAAAAGGGCCGTAACTCGTAGACGAACCGGATCGCCTCGATATGCTCGTAGAAGGTTTTGTAACGTATAATGACTATATCTTCCATAGGCGGGCTCGGATTGGGTTGACGCTCGTCCGTGGGTCCCGCGACTTTCCTTTGTGTAGTTCTAACGACTTTTGAAAGAACTTAGCATGACTATCGTCTTAACCCTCGATGTCGATTACTTGCAACTTACCCATCGTTAATGACGATTATGTTCTTGATTTCCATAAGCTACTTTATATGGTTTTGATACGATCTATGATTTCTAAAGTTCTATTTGATATGTTCCGAGTGACATTCGGGAAACTTGATTTGACTATTCTCTTGGTTTTAAATGATAGTTCGTTTTGACTATTATATGGAGTTTTTGAAAATGTTTTAAATTGCATATGGTTACTCACGACTGCGCTCGTGCATTACGTTATTACATCCTTCGCGAGTCCGGGCCGGTTGTATTATCGTGCGCACTATGTTATATTACGTGGGTGTTACGGTTCACCGTCTGTTAGAGGGTAGGGTTCCGTTTACATTTTGGTGTTATGCTTGTGTTATGGCGTTATGATGTGTTATGATGTGTGACGGGGATACGGAGATATGAAATCTTCGGTGTTATCTTGTGTTATACGCCAATGACGGGAGGGCGACCATATTCCCGAGCCCCCATGCATGATTTGTGTTTTAATAAGTAAGCACTTTGGTATTACGGATATTGCATTTACTTTACCCTCTTATTCTGATTATGATCCTTGCTTTGCATACTCGGTACATATTCACCCCTTTCTTAATGCCCGCGATACATTTTGGTATCCACATTTCCATTCAGCTACTTTGGGAGAGCCCCCTTGTTCCGGGGCCTATATTTTGGGTAGAGACACCTTTGTTATATATATATATATGTATATGGCTATTCCGGGGTACGGCGGGGCTTCCGTCATTTGATTCATTGTTACTCTTAGAGGTACGTAGACATATATGTGTGTTGTGGGCGGTTATTGTACCGTTGTACGTGTGGTTTGTATTCGACGTCCCCCGTGTTGTGATAGCCTCATCATATAAGACGACGCCCGATTTTCGCATATGTATCCTCATTATGACTACGATATGTATATATGTGTTTGTGACAATTTTGGGGCGACGTCTTACTTTTCTATATGTATAAGATACGGTTATGCCGGCTATGGTACGATGTCACTTTTGTATATGTACAATTATTTGTACGCGATTATGGTTAACGAGGTGCGTATGGGTGCCCGGCTCGGGCACTAGTCACGGCCGGGGTTGGGTCGTGACAAAAATAGGCCTTATTACGGGGTTAAATCCCTTTTCCACCAAACCTTCTTCTAAGCCACTTGGGAGAAATTACAGAACATAGAGAGACTTGAGTAAGGTAACCCTTCTAACCCTTCATTTTGTTATCTTTTCTACAGTTAATTCCTCACCGCTAGGTGTAACCTCCGGATGATAATAAGCATGGAGTTCTTAAATTACTCACACATTAGAGGGGTTGGGACTCGAGTTCTTGGATTAGAAATATAGAGGCAGGGAGGGAATCTAGATTACTACGCATGATTTATTTTGACTCTCGTTATTGAAATTAATGCTACTCCTTGACTTCTCCATCGTGGTCCCCGGATTTGGAAGTAAAGGATGAAGATTCCCTGATTGTTCCTGGCACCTGCTCGGCCTCGAGGTAGGTTATGGTTTACTTGAATTAGGCTTTGATTAGCGAAACGTATATATGTTACAGAGTTGACGGGAGAAAGCATGATTAGGTCTTCGAACGAGGAGTTCGATTGGATATTAGATAGATTGATATAAATTGTCGAATTACGTGGGCTTGTCGCCATTGAGTGTCACGATCCAACCGGAGGGCCGCGACGGGCACCCGGTGCTAACCCACCCGAGCACCTTTTAACATACTTTCACATTTCATCTAGGTGAGCCACATGGCTAAATCATACTTTTCATTCATCATCATTCTAATATCATTGGGTGACAATTCACTTATATCATCATTAACAACTATGCCCATACAAATGTACATAAGCCGACGAGGCTAACCAAAACATTATCGCAAAATATAGGCCGACAAGGCCGAACATATCTAACCATATACACATGTCTACGAGCCTCTAAGATGAATACGTCATATCATAACATATAGGCGGGACAGGACCCCGCCGTGCCGGTGAATATGTACATAAAAGAATAAAAGCCGTAGCTCCGAATGAAATGGAGCTCCGCTATGTAGTCCCGGAGAAATGTAGCTATGGATCAAGTCTGTCTCCCTGGCTACCTGCGGGCATGACGCAGCGTCCACAAACAAAAGGACGTCAGTACGAAGAATGTACTGAGTATGTAAAGCATGATCAACATCAATATGAAAGCATAATAGACAACATATGAGATAGCATAAGATGGGAGATAATAGTATCATCGTCATAGCACTTACTTGCCTTTCATAGGGACATTCCATTCCTATTGCGTATCCGTGTACATACATCCATATCCGTATCTGTTTACGTATCCGTACTCATTTACCTTTCGTATCCATTATCGTATTTGGATTCGTATTTCCATTCATACTCATATTCATATCATATACATTGCATATACATAGCCTTTACTTAGCATTTACATATACTTAGCATATTCGTACTCATATTGATGTAATATACATAGCGTTTATATAGCATACCTGACAACGAAGGTTCAGTGTTTCACATACCTGGCCCTACCAAGGCTCAGTGTCATACATACCTGGCCCTACCAAGGCTCAGTGTTATCCGTACCCAACTAGGTGGTGTGCGCACATTACATATATACATATCTACTATATTCTACCCGGCCATACAAGCTCGGGGTTCCATAATAGCCACGCATGGGCACATATACATATAAGCTCATAAGCATCTTTAGCCTTTTTACTATCGTCATTCGTTACATCTATCCTTAAAGGATTACTCATCGTATAAGGAACTTAGTAAAATCATATCATATCGAGAATCATAAGCTTAGCAGCTTTTAGAAATAGGATCGTTGAAGAATATCGTGGGCTCATAGAAGAATAGATAATTGGCCAAAGAACCATGCCTTATGAAAGAAGGGTTAGCCTTACATACCTTTTTCGTTTAGCTATTCTATCACTTGAACGTTCCTCTTCAATGCTCACGTTTCTACCTTCATTAGAGTGCATACTAACATTAGAGAATTGATAGCTTAGCATTCATGACTAAAGCTAGGGAAAATTGGACAGCATCTCTTTTATTTATACGACTTCCTCCATATCATATATCAACTCCCAAACATCAATAATAACTTTCACAACATCATCACGATAGCCTTTATTCAACTATATTATCCTTACTTCTCAATTCAATTCTATTCATCCATATTCATGGTCGTATCACGCAATTTCGTTCATTCATATACAAGGTCTCTCCCATGTTCTCAATATCATTTATAACATGATTATAATCATAATGTATCAAGAATCATAACTCATTCCAAACATTTACTCAAAAGTGACACTATTCCCACATTCATGACCCATTTCCTATTTCCTCATATAATCCAAGTGTTTCAACTTTCAAATACCTTAAATAACAAGGAAATATCATAAAACTTACCTTAGATGGTGTAGGAATGAACCTTGGGTGCAAACACTTCAGTTGAGAAAAACCCTAGTTTCACCTTCACTTGGATTTCTTGTTTTGGATGAACTTTAATGGGTTTCTTACACTTGATTCACTTAACTTGATGTAGTTGATCACTAATATCTCTTGAATTTGTGTGGGAGAAATATTCTAGAGAGTTCTAGAGAGAAGGTGTGAAATGTGGAAATGAAATAATGAACTTGGTCCCCTTTTTAATAACTCAGCAATCTGATCTGTCAGGACATCATACGGAGACTTGTACGGTCCGTATAAACTTATACGGTCCGTATAAGTGACCATGAAATGGACCTTCCTTTCACTCATCTCTGTGACCATTATACGGTCCATTATATGGTCCGTATAAATTTATACGATCCGTATAACTGACCGTATAATCCCACCAGTGAGGGACCTTCACTGTGATGGTTCTGCGGTCCATTATACGGTCCGTATAATGAGCCGTATAACCCATCAGTCCACTGAACTTGTTCTCGTCACTTCGTTTGATCTCCAATCCTTATGAAACCTTCTTAACACTTTTTAACACTTCATTAACAATCTAAGGGGCGTTATAACTCTTCTCCAAAATATTATTACGTCACTGCTAACTCGTTACTCATAGATCTCTTCCGATACTTATCGTATGCCTTGCCTTCTCTTGGCAAACTTTCTACCCTTACTTCGAATACCTTAAATATCTTAATTAGGATCATCAAAAGTCATTCCTTGCTTATTGAAACATCATATACTTCGTGCTCTTCATTGGCCTATCCACTGTGCATCAACGGAAAATTTTTCGAGGTGTAACATTGAGTAAGTAGTCGAACTGAGGTGAATAGTCGTTGTGCTGGAGGGAATAGGGTGGTGTATATGTTCTTAGAGTGGTTAGGTTAGAAGGTGGGGATTCGCATATGTACTGAGTTGATAATTATAGAGCTTGTTGTACTAATGGGAGAGGTGACTTGTGTGGTAATTGCATGTATCTTCATTAGAGTATTCATGTCGTGATTTAGCGGAGTTCACATTTGTGTGAATAACGAGCAGAGTTATTTGGGTCTTGTTATGACTTGTGGCATGATGCCTTGTGATCTTGATATTGATATTGTTGACTGATCACATTTCATAATTATTGATGAACTGGAAATACGTGAGGTACACATTGTGATGAGAAATAGAATACATATATATATACACACGAAAAGGCACATTTGACAGGGAGTGAAGATGTGGCCTAGTTAAGGGCTCATAATCCGAGGTCAGTTCCGGAGTGAGTGGTACATGGATACCATGGGCCCCTGTAGGTCATGGCTATTTAGGCAAATAATACCATTTAGCATGTGTGTACGGATGTGATACTAACTCGGGTTGCATTACATTTTACTTACTTATCGTGTGATAGAGGTGATACTCGTCTTGGCTGCATTACATTGAATCATGACTCATTCTGGTGATTTCATATTTGATTTTCCTTGTTGTTGAGCTGTTTTGTTACACGTAATCTCATGGTCTTGTTTGACAAATGAAGGGAGGTTATGTTAAAGTGATCCCACTAGAATGTCTAAGGTTGGAACGTACGAGAGAAATATTATCGCCACCCGCATTGCTTGTGCTTACTCTTATTGTTTAATCGATAAATTATTACGGACTAATGTTGTCACGACCCAAATTACGGATCATGCACGCACCTACCTTATTACCACCTGATAGGCGAACCCTTACCAACTAACCCCTTTCGTAAAGCTGCTTTGGAAACAAATGCAACCAACAATAGTAAATAAAATAAAACATTATGGAGACATTGTTTAATCAATTAGAACAATTCGCTTTCCGAAGGATCTAGTCTAGACCGGTACAAGAGCTTCTAAATTACAGAGAGATAACACAATTAAAAAGACACAGCTTTCGCCTTCGGAATGAGATGTACAGAAGCTATAGAAAGATATCTTCCACTGCAACTAAGGAAACCTTCAAGAAACAACTTGAAACACATCTACACCCCAAAGGATGTAGCAAGAATAGTATCGGTACACCATATGTACTGGTAAGCATCATAGGTCGACTACGATTAGTTCACGTAACACGATATAAAATCAAACAGAATAAACAGATGTGTCACGACCCAATTTAGCTAAGTCGCGCGGGCACCTACCTTTTTCACCTCGGTAGGCGAACCCTCAACCCAACAATAGTAAAAACATGAATAAATAAGTAAATAAGCGGAAGAGACAAAATCACGTAAGTCTAACGATAATGATATAGAAATATGCGGAAGTAAGGAAAATACACCCCAGAGTCTGGTCTAACCATACAAGAGCATCTAACAAGAATCTATAATTCTGGATTTATCAATAATACATCAAAAGTATGAATATGTCTCGGAATAGCAAATAAGACATAAATAAATGAAAAATCTTCAAGGCGCTGGACGTCCTCGTGCTCACTCGGTAGACTCTAAATAGCAACTCTCGGAACGACTATCAGCCACGAGAGGCAGAGATCAATCCCACCTGGAATTTTGCATTCATAAAAGAATACAACAAGTGAAGGTCAGTACAAAAAACAGTACTGATAGGTATCATAGGCCGACTAAGATTAGTTGACATACATAAAGACAATAAGGTAAGAGAAAACAAGCAAACCATAGAGTACAAGTCATGCTTCCAAGAAATCGACTAACATAATCAAGCCTTGATGTAACAACTAACCGTAAGTGAAACAAATATCCAAGTATACCGAAAACCAAGTCTTATCAAGATAAATCAACACGTAGCCCATATCAAAATACAGTCCAAGAATATGACCAACATAGTATCCAAATCATAAGCAACCACGAAGCATAATCAAGCAATGCAATATGAGATATGAATGCAATGCAATGCCTGTACTCTTGTACTCCGACAGCGGAATACCTCCACGCCTCGGCAGCACAACCCATGGGGGACCTGCAAAGTCCAAGCATCGTCACTTCGCACACAGCTCAGAGGACCCGATTATTTACAAGTATCGCAATATCGGTGTTCCATATCGGCCCCCTCCTTTGACTCGGAGGTGACTTACCATGTTCCGTAATCATCAATGTTCTTCTCATTTCCATCAATAGTGCCGATCCCGGCATAATAAAGATGATATGAAATGAATATGGAACGATGCAAGTACAAACAATGAATAATATCAAGTTCAAGTTGTGCCACACACACCGCACCAATATCATCAACAAGCGAACCACGTAAATAATCATAATGAATCTCCAATTTTCATAACAATAAGAGCCAAATAACCCAAAATGGCTATACCAATAACGAGATGTAAATTAAGTACCAATATCAATATCAAGTAATTTCATCTTTCCAATTTACTCCCAATTCACAAACAATCCACCAATTTATATGCAACATACCAAATAGGGTCCTATGGAGTCTACAGGCCATTAGCCCGATCAAACAAGTCACAAGCAATACCAAACCCTAAGGCAACATCCAACCAAACTTCATACCCGAAGGTTTACATGTATATCCGACAATATCATCTAAATATACGCTTCACTAGTCGAAGTCTCACCACAGGGATAAACAGTAACCTACCTGGAAGGCCGAACAACAATATTACCAATAATCACACCTTAGCCTTTCCTTTTGTTTGAGCCTCCAGATCAAGAAATCCTAAGCGTATTCGAATCATGGAATTAGAATCAAGAAGAACATCAAAAAAACCTTACTTCTATTCAAGACCCAAAACCCCAACCTATGGAATAGGGTTTATGAACTAGAAGGTTGAAATTAGAAATCTAAAGGTCCCAACATGAAATTAAACATCTAGGTGATCAATTCCGTCAATAGCAAGCTAGAATAATAAACAATCCACTCAATTTTGGATTCTAGGCAAAATCCCCAAATTTGGGTATAAACCCTAACTTCCAATTCCATAAATTAGACTCTAATTAGGAAGAAGTTATGAAATAAAGGATTCTAATTATCAATTCAATGCTTAAAGAATCTAACCCAAACCAACAAATCATGATTTAGAAGCCTAGAAGAATAACTCATTAATCCACTCCACTTTTAATCTTTAATCACTTAATGAACTATCAAGATAAATGAATTCTAAGGTGATCAAGGACAATGGAATAGTAAAGGGATTAGAAGAACTTACCACCAAGAATTTCCTCCAAGAATATCCTAGAATAGCTCCCAATAGCTCAAATTTCAGAATAGTAATAAATGAGAGACTAAGGGCTTTTAATACACAATTAATGTAATAACTAGGCCCCATACCATTTCGGCTACGAAATTAACATACGGTTACTCAAACCGCCGTGACGGTCCACCCTCAAATGCAAATTGCCATTGTGGCGGCCTATACCACGGCCTTAAAGATGCTGATCAGGGGGTAAGGGTGCCGCCATGGCGGACACTAGCACCAAATTTTCCCAAAAATAATCACAATCTCAATCCGAAATCCCCACTAATACCCGAGGCCATCAGCTCACAAACCACATGCACAAACACACATAAAAACATTCTACGAACGCACTCTGGCCTCAGAATTCCTGATGGAGGTCTCGTTGACCGAGTCAACCCCCGATACCTCAATTTCAACTTCCCAACCCAAGTCCTAAAATGCACCCGAGTGCATTGGGAACCGAACTAGATATGCACACAAGTTCTAAATGACCATCCGGACCTCTCAAAATTGACGGATTTCTGAAAAATGTCCATTTACCCAAAAGTTAACTTTGAGTCGACTCTTTTTTGCTTAAAGCCTAAATTTCACAAAAAGTTATCCGAATCAAATCTAAAAACCTCAGGAAGCTTATCAACGGCCCCCTCGGATCAAAAAGTGCCGAAGAGACTATAACGACCAAGCGGATCATTACATCAGATACTAATTAAACCATCGCTGGTCCTCGAGCGAAGAAGGAAAAAGAACGGAAAGTATCTAAATCGACCGAACAGGCGAGGGTATCGGCTACACATTTTAGACTCAGTCTCCCAAGTAGCCTCTTCAACAAAACGATGCTTCCATTACACCTTCACAGAAGCAATCTCCTCGGACCTCAACTTTTGAACCTGCCTATTCAAAATCGCAATAGGCTCCTCCTCATAGGTCAAATTCTCATCAAATAATATCGAATCCCAACGAACAATGTAAGTACGATCGGCATGGTACTTCTTCAAAGATAGAAACATGGAAAATCGGATGAACTCCCGCCAAGCCTGGCGGCTAGGCCAACTTATAAGCAACATCGCCCATATGGTCAAAAATCTCAAATGGTCCAATATACCTCGGACTCAATTTGCATCTCTTCCCAAACCTCATAACATCATTCATGGGTGAGATCTTCAATAGAACCTAATCACCAATAGCGAACTCTAAATCTCAGACTTTTCGGTCTGCATATATCTTCTGTTGACTTTAAGTTGCCAAAAGCTTGGCCTAAATAACCCTCACTCTCCCAAGAGACTCTCTCAAAAGTCAAATGCATCAAACCAACCAACAAGAGATCTATATCTCCTACCATACTAAGCCTCAAAAGGTGTTATACCGATACTCGAGTGATAGTTGTTGTTGTATGCAAACTCTACTAACGGCAGGTGCTGATCCCAATGACCACCAAAATCAATAACGCAAGCTCTCAACATATCCTTAAGCACCTGAGCGGTCCGTTCGGATTGCCTATCATTTTGGGGGTGGAAAGTTGTACTAAGATCCAATCGGGTACCCAATTCCTCATGAAAAGCTCTCCAGAAATGGGAAGTGAAGATAGTACTCCGATAAGATATGATAGAAATAGGAACCCCATGCAATCTCATAATATCACGAATGTACAACTGGGCTAACTTCTTCGCAGTATAGGAAATTTGAACTGGAATGAAATGAGCGGACTTAGTCAACCGATCAACTATCACCCAAATCGAGTCAAACTTACCCAGGGTCTTTGGGAGACCCACAACAAAATGCATGGCAATCCTCTCCCACTTTCAATAGGGAATGGGCATCCTATGAAGTACATTACCGGGTCGCTGGTGCTCATACTTAACTTGCTGACAATTACCACACTTAGCCACGAAATCGGCTATATCCCTCTTCATCTAACGCCACCAATAGTGCTGTCTCAAATCACGATACATCTTAGATGCCCCCCGATGAATGGAATATCGAGAGTTATGGGCCTCATCCAAGTTCAACTGAATCAAATCACCAATACGAGCAACGTACACATGCCCCTTAATCCTCAAAGTGCCCTCAAAATCCTCTCTTGAATCTTGCTCAACTGAGCATCCTTAAACCGATGAGTCTTGATCTGATCTAATAAGGAAGATCTCGCCTTTACACAAGCCAAAACTCTGCCTGTGGCTAAAATACAATGACGAATGAAACTGTTGGCCAGAGTCCGAACTTCCATGGCCAACAGATGCTTAGCAACAATCAAACGATATAAACTCCCTATACTCACTGCCTTGCGACTCAAGGCATCTGCACCAACATTGGCTTTTCCGTGATGATAAAGAATAGAGATGTCATAGTCCTTCTAGAGCTCCATCCATCGGCGCTGCCTGAAATTAAGATCTCTCTGGGTAAACACATGCTGAAGGCTACGATTATCGATGAAAACCTCACAATGGACACCGTATAAATAATGCCTCCAAATCTTCAAAGCAAGGACCACGGCCAACAACTCCAAATCATATGCAGGATAATTTTTCTCATGGATCTTCAACTAACGAGAAGCATAGGCTATAACTCTACCCTCCTGCATCAATACAGTACCCAAACCCATACTGGATGCATCATGATAGACCTCAAAATCCTTACCCTTCACGGGTAATGCTAGAATCGGTGCTGAAGTCAAAAGAGTCTTGAGCATTTGAAAGCTCTCCTCACAATCATCAGACCACTGGAAGGGAACATCCTTTTGAGTCAATCTGATCAAAGATGAAGCAATTGAAGCAAAAACCTTCATGAATCGGCGGTAGTAGGTGGCCAAACCCATAAAACTACGGATCTCGATCACAATAGTGGGCCTCCCTTAACCCCTCACAGCCTCAATCTTCTGAGGATCAACCATGATCCCTGCCTTAGACATAACATACCCAAGAATGCCACAGACTCTAACCAATACTCACATTTCGAAGACATAGCATACAAGCTATTCTTCTTCAACAACCCAAGTACAGTATGAAGATGGCTCTCATGCTCCTCTCTACTCTTGGAATACACAAAGATATCATCAATAAACACATCACAAAGGAATCAAGGAATGTCTTGAAGATGCCATTCATCAAAGTCATGAATGCAGTCGGGGTATTGGTAAGCCCAAATTATATCACCAGAAACTCGTAATGCCCATATCTCGTTCGAAAGGCTATCTTCAAAAAATCCTCAGCCCCGATCCTCAATTGTTGGTAGCCTGAACACAAGTCAATCTTTGAAAATACTGAAGCACCCTGAAGCTGGTCAAATAAATCATCAATATGAGGCATATGACACTTGTTCAGAATAGTAACCTTGTTCAGCTGGCGATAATCGATACACATGCTTATAGATCCATCTTTCTTCTTCATAAACAACACAGGAGCACCCGAAGGGGAGACACTCGATCTAATAAACCCCTTGCTCAATAAATCCTGTAACTGCTACTTAAGCTCTCTCAACTCGATCGGTGCCATCCGATATGGCAGAATAGGAATAGGACAAGTGCCCGGATCCAAGTACACGTCATCACCTATGTTTAGTATCTAAAACCAATTGTGCTAAGTCTCAATTACTCAGTCAAAACTGGCATATCATAAATACATCATAAGAATATCACAATAAAATCCATAACAGAACACTATCCTCGTATCAAACGTCAAACAAGTAAGATACTACAATAGCGTGATCAAGATATATAAATGGACCCTAATATCTATTATCTCTACGTGGTATCAAGCCAATAACAAGGAACAACATAAATCACAACACAACGAGGTAGCTAACCCCAATCACACAATAGGGCCCAAGCTACAGCATGATAGGCAGATACATATGAATAGGTAGGCCCTAGATCAAACAATACAGACGCAACTTTATGTCAAACAAAAATGGTACCTGAGATCACTGCATCTGAGGCCTCTACATCGGGTCTAACCAGAAATGCATATAATCTACCTCGACCAGACTGCCTTGCCTGAGATCCACCTCGAGAACCCTGGGACCCACCTCTAGCAGCCTGCGAATAACCGCGGCCTCACTCAATACCACTTCTAGATAAAGCACCACCACGGCCACTAGACGGTGCTGAAGTCCTCGGAGATTGAATATCCTGCCTGGGTCGAGTACACCCTCTAACAAAGTGGCTAGGCTCCCTACATACATAACAACTCCTTGAAAGCTGAACCTGATGAATAGAAGCTAAAAACCCAGATGGAACCACACTACCAGCAGGTCGGAGATGAGATCTCTCAGAAAAGATCTGCCCGGAAGGCCCACTAGATGAAACATGTAAAGCTGACTGTACAGGACGAGCTAAATATGGCTGATACAACCTAGAAGACTGATCGGTGGCTCGCAAGCTAGAACCACCATAACTCCCAATTTGTCGCTCCCTCTTCTCACTATCCCCTTTAAATGCACGAGGCTTAGTGGCCTCAACTAAAGAAGCATGCTCAATGATGGACTGGAAGGAAGCCCCCATAGCCTCCATCTGAAGATAAGGAATTTGAAAGGAACCAACGAGCCCATCAATAAAGCGCCGAATCCTGTCAGGCTTAGTAGGAATCAAAGGAGATGAATAACGGGCCAAATACAGATAGCGAGTCACATAGGCCTCCACAGACAATCCCCTCTGCTGAAGATGTAGAAAATCATTCCTATGCACCTCTCTCAAAGACCGTGGCACATACTTTTCAAGGAAGGCTCGGTAGAACTGAATCCAAGTCAGGTGAGGAGAACCCTCAGGTCTGCAAGTAACAAAATGCCTCCACCAAGTCTTTGTGTCTCCGCGAAACTAGTAGGACATATAGTCAACATCATGGGGCTCTATGATTCCTATCCTATGTAATAACTCATGCATATCCAAGATGAACTCATACGCATCCTCTCCAGAAGTACTTGAGAACCTCGGCGGCTCTAACTTTCTAAACCTCCCAATAAGATCCTGATCAGTCAAGGTCATAACAGGGCCCGCCACGGGTCTAAGATCATCCCTCGAGGCTGGCACTGCATCAATCCGGGGAGCCATAGCTACAACGGGGTATGTTACTCGAGTAGGTCTCTGCTCAGGGGTCTGCGCTCTAACTCTAGTCTGCGAACCTCCGCCCGGAGTAGTAACACCAGTGGTAGCCTGCTGGGCATCTAGATGGAGTAGAACACGGACTAGTATCCCGCATCATCTACTCTAAAGTGATCTCGGGATGTGTCTGTGTTGGGGCCACATCATCCCCGGCGGCATGGTCTCAAATCTGCTGATCCTCAGGCCCTAGAGATGGAGATTTCTCACGTTGCTGCCCTACCACAGGAGCCCTACCCCTAGCGGGGGCAGTCCCGCAGCCTCTAGCTCTACCACATCCTCTGGCTGTCGCTCGCCCTTTGGTGCCAGCTGTAGACGCGGGCTCTGGCACCTGGTCTCGGGCTACCGTAGATCGAGTCCTCACCATTTGTGAGGGAGAAGTGATAAGATTCATATACAAATTCGATTGTTCCAGATGCCAATTAGAATAAAGTAGCACAATAGAATGAAATAAAGTGAAATTTTCTGAATGTCCTATAGCCTCTCACAGATAAGTACGGAGCTCATCGTACAGATCTCCGAGCCACTACTATACATTCTCTTGTATTATAGACCGGATAACCTAAGGCTCTAATACCAACTTATCACGACCCAATTTAGCTAAGTCGCGCGGACACCTACCTTTCCCTCCTCGGTAGGCGCCTTCTCTAACAATATTGAATAGATAAGTAAATAACGAAGAGACAAATTCACAAAAGTCGACGATAACGATATAGAAATATAAGGAAAATACACCCGGAACTTAACCATACAAGGCATCTAACGTTTATAATTCATGTTATACCCCAAATTTTTTTGTTAAGGTACAGTAGATAGACTAACGAAGGGCACGACGTATACAATGTTTTGATAAGTAAGAAATATCATTTGATGATCCTAAATGAGATTTCAAAGATATTCGAGGTAAGAGACGAAAGTTTGCCAAGTGAAGGCAAGGCATACGATAGATATCGAAAAAGAATTACGTGGAACAGGTTAATGACAACTTAGTAATGCTTTGGAGAAGAGTTACAATGTCCCTCGGTTAAAGTATTAAACAAGTGTCAAGAAGGTTCCATAAGGATTGGAGATCAAACGAACGACGGAGATCATTTCAGGGAAAAGGGGTTATACGACCAACTTATACGGTCCGTATAACATTATACAGTCCGTATAACACCCGGCAGAGATGATGATTTCTTAGTTGTGAACCACGACCACTTCATTAATGTTCCATATAAGTGTCCGTGGAAGTCCCGACAGGCCGAGTAAGTTCAATTATATAAATGTGATCCCACTCTCATTTTCCACACTTCTTCATCTCTCTCAAGACCTCTAGAAGGTTCTACATACTTCATCTATAAGAATACAAAGGAAAGAAAAGATCAATATCAAGAATTCAAGTGAATTAAGTGTAAGAAGCTCATTAGAGTTCATCCAAGCTAAGAAATCTCAATGAAAGTGAATTAGGGTTTTGGCGCAAGAAGAATATTTCCACTCAAGGCTTGTTCCTACACTATCTAAGGTAAGTTTTAAGGTATTTTCATGTTGTTTAAGGTATTGAAAAGTTGAAACACTTGGATTGTAGAAGAACATAGAAAATGGGTCATAAATGTGGGAATAGTGTCATTGTTGAGCCATAGCTTGGAATGAATCATGAATGTAGATACGTTATGATTGTAAGTAGGTTATGAATGAAATTTAGAACATGGAACAAGTATTATATGTGAAAGAACGCTATAGTGAACTATGATCATGATTATGGAGAATTGAAGCGAAATTGTGAAATATGGATAATGTAGATGGATGATGATTGTTGCCTATAATATTGTGAATGTTATTATGGACGTTTGGGAGTTGATATGGAATATGGGGGAAGTTGTATAAACAAAGGAAATGCTGCCCGATTTTCTTTAAGCTTTAGTGAGCACGTTCTTATAATTGTTTAGCTAATGTAATACGAATTCTCTTGAAGGTAGAAACGTGGGCATTAAAGGAGAACGACCAAGCGATAGATTAGTTAAATGAAAAAGGTATGTGAGGCTAGTCCTTTCTTTCTAAGGCATGAATCTTATGCCATGATTTTCCTTCTTCTTCAAGAACTTCCTATATTCCGGAAACTAAGAGTCTATGTTCATGAATAGCCATATGAGACAAGAGATACATTACGAGTACGATAATGATGATGATGAGTTTAAGCCTAAAGATTCTAGAGTCCATGATATGATGTTCCTATAAAGAAAATGATGCTATCTATAATCCATTGATGTTGTTTATTATATACACTCACCTTATATGCTAATTCCTTCGAGGTGAGGCAGAATGCTTATAAATACTCCATAATGGAATCGGGGGTACACGACCTTATGTCACCCCGATAAAGTATAGTTGTCCTTGAGTTTCCATGCATGTATTATGTTGAGTACATTATGATGAGTACATTATGTTGAGTATATTATGATGAGTACGTTATGATGAGTATATGATGATGATATTACACCGCGCCTATATGGCCGGGCAGACACCGCTAAGGCGGGCAGCGTATACACCATGTCTAGATAGCATGGGCAGACACCACTAGTGGGCGGCATGATATGGTACCCCCGGACGCGGGCTAATGATTATCACACCGTACCTATATGGTCGGGCAGCTTATACATATATGCATACATGATATGATGATGACTATGAAGTAAGCCAACATGCATTATTTCTTTTATAATTGACAGTCAGTTACAGATTGCTCTTCATTTGATGCTTCCTTATTTCGTTGACACATTATTATTGTTTATGCCTTACATACTCAGTACAATGTTCATACTGATGTCCATTTTCTTTGGACGCTGTGTTCATGCTCACAGGTAGACAGGGAGGTGATCCAGACTCGTAGGAGCTATTAGCTGATTTGAGAGCACTCCATTTTCCCGGAGGTGCCATTGATTTATTCTTTTGATGTATATATATGTTTTTAGGCACGACGGGGTCCTGTCCCGTTCATATGTCTAGTACTCTAGTAGAGGCTCGTAGATACGTATGTGTGGGTAGTATGATCTCACAGATTTTCATCGTATATATATATATATTATTTTGATAGCCGAAGGGCTTATGTATATAAAAGTAAATATGTTTCAAATGAAAATAGTTCTTCTACGATTTTAAGCATAATAATATGAACGAACCCAGGACGAGTCATAGAATGGGTGGTGCTTGGTGGTCAGCCTCGGGTACCCGTCATGGCCCTAGTCGGGTCGTGACAAAAGTGGTATCAGAGCAGTTCAATCCTAGGAAGTGTCTACGAGCCGTGTCTAGTAGAGTCTTGTTTATGGTGTGTTGCGTGCCACGCTAATAAACAGGAGGCTACAGGGCATTTAGGAAAAATGACCATCTTTCATCTTAAGAGATCGTGCGATAGAGCTGTGTTATAAGATTTTCTCCTCCCTAATAGTGTGCTATGATTTCAGAAATACCGCCAAAGAAAAGCTAAAGCCGCCCGAAGGGCAAGACTACTATGAAAAGGCGGGTAGAAAGGGAGCCGCCCATGAATGTATAAGAGGGTGAATCACATAATGAGGCTCCATCTAATGCTTCTTCCACCCCGCCTATTATGGATGAACAAGAAGGGGCTTCGGCTCCGGCCCCTATGCCTCCGTTCCTCCACCGGCTACTTCGGGTCAACAAGTGGCGAGGCTATCCATTTATTGACGCGAGTTAGTTGCCGCCCAAGCACGAGCGACGGGAATGCGGGCCTAAGTGATCGGTCGGCTAGTACCGAGCCCGTGATTTTATGAGTTTGAATCCTCCGGAGTTCTTTGGGTCAAAGCTTATGAAGATCCACAGGCTTTATTGATGAAATGTTGAGGACATTAAAGATTATTCATGCCTTGAGCGAATCTATGGAGTTGGCATCGTATAGACTCCGGGATGTGGCGGTCTTATGGTATAATAAGTGGATGTCATCAAGAAAAGAGAATGCGCCTCCTCCCGTTTGGCAAGAGTTCGTAAACGCCTTTATCCGCCACTATTTGCCACCCGAGGTCCGCCGAGCTATAGCGGATAGGTTCTTAAATCTAAAGCAAGGAAATATGAGTGACCGGGAGTATAGCCTTCAATTTAATTCTTTGGCCAGGCACGCCCCGACTATGGTGGCTAACATGGGAGATCGGGTGCATAGATTTGTGAGTGGCTTAGGGCCACATTTGTTCAAAGACTGCTTGACGGCTTCGTTACAAGATGGGATGGATATTTTCCGCATTCAAGCCCATGCCCAGAATCTATAAGGACAATAACATCCCCAAAGGGGTGATCGTGATATTGATAGAGGGAAAAGCAAGAGGGCTAGATCTATAAGGGCAGGTAGTGACTACAGAGGGGGATCAAGGTAGTCATATCCTAGACACTCGGGCCAGTCGGCGACTAGTGCACCTCCACGATTTACGGGTAGGAGATTTGATCGCTCCTTCCGTTCAGGACAGGGTCAGAGTTTGAGGGCCTCAGGTTCTCAGTTTGGGGGAGATTATAGCCAGAGAAGACCCCGGTACCGCGATGCAGCCGGTGCGGTAGATTACACCCGGATAGTGTCGCCAAGGTTCGGATGCTTGCTATGCTGTGGCCGGGGTTGGGCACATGATGCGAGATTGCCCGTCAGTGAGTGGTAGAGTTGGGATTCAGCCTACGGGATCGGCCGGCTAGATCTTCTTCGGTGAGCCCGGTAGGGCGGAGACTCCCCGAATTCGGCGAGGTCGAGGTAGAGGCCTAGGGGAGCATCTCGCCCGAGTGCCACTCGGCCCCGCATGTATGCTTTAGCTGGACGACAGGATCTTGAGTCCTCCCCAGATGTGGTTACAGGTACATTATTTGTATTTTCCCATGATGTGTATGCATTGATAGATCCGGGCTCTACCTTATCTTATATTACTCCATATGTAGCTGGTCGTATTGGGGTGAAACCCGAGCCAATCCAGCCTTTTGGTGTATCTACCCCGATTGGTGATCCCGTGATAGCTAGACAAATGTACAAAAATTGTGTAATTGTGATATGCGACTGCCAGACTAAAGCAGATTTAGTTGAGTTGGAAATGTCAGATTTCGTTGTGATTATGGGTATGGATTGGTTGGTCTCATGCTATGCAAATGTTGATAGCCGAATGAAAGTAGTTCGATTTCAATTTCCGGGAGAGCCCGTGCTTGAATGGAAGGGTAATACAGCATCTCTAAGAGGTAGGTTTATTTCCTACCTTAAGGCAAGAAAGATGATAGCTAAGGGCTATATTTATCACTTAGTCCGAGTTCATGATACCGAAGCAAAGTTGCCAACTTTCCAATCCGTTCCGATAGTGAATGAATTTCCGGATGTATTTCCGGATGAACTTCCGGGCCTTTCCTCGGAATGAGAAAGTTGATTTCGTTATTGATGTGTTGCGGACACTAAACTATTTCTATTCCTCCTTACCGAATGGTTTCGACAGAATTGAAAGAGCTAAAGGCACAATTGAAAGATTTGCTTGAGAAGAGGTTTATTAGGCCCAGTTCATCACCGTGGGGAGCACCTATCCTATTTGTAAGAAAGAAAGATGGCTCCCTACGAATATGCATTGATTATAGACAGTTGAATAAGGTGACGATAAAGAATAAATATCCTCTTTCGAGAATTGATGATTTATTTTATCAGCTACAAGGTGACAAGTGGTTTTCCAAAATAGACTTGAGGTCAGGCTATCATCAAGTGAGAGTTAAAGAAGAAGATATTCCTAAAACAGCTTTCAGAATGAGATATGGCCATTATGAATTTCGGGTGATGTCATTTGGGTTAACTAATGCTCCGGCAGTGTTCATGAATTTGATGAATAATGTATTCAGGCCTCTCTTGGATCTATTCGTAATAGTATTCATTGATGATATTCTGGTTTACTCTCGCACAAAATCAGAACATGCAGACCACTTATGTATTGTTCTTGGAATTCTTCGAACTCGAGAATTGTATGCAAAATTTTCAAAGTGCGAGTTTTGGATGAATTCTGTGACATTCTTAGGTCATGTTATTTCAAATGATGGCATTAGAGTTGATACCCAGAAAATTGAAACTGTGAAGACTTGGCCAAGGCCTACGACGCCTACAAAAGTTCGTAGTTTTCTGGGATTGGCAGGTTACTATAGAAGGTTCATAGAGGGATTTTCCTCTATTTCAGCCCCACTAACGAAGCTAACCCAGAAGTCAGCTAGGTTTCAGTGGAATGATGCTTGTCAGCGTAGTTTCCAAGAGTTGAAGGACAGATTAACCTCAACTCTAGTCTTAACACTTCCAGAAGGGCTAGATGGTTATGTTGTATATTGTGATGCTTTCGGTGTTCGGTTAGGATGTGTATTGATGCAGCACGGTAAAGTCATTGCTTATGCTTCGAGACAACTGCGAAAATATGAAAAGAATTACCCAACTCATGATCTCGAATTAGCTGCAGTTATACATGCATTAAAGATGTGGAGACATTATTTGTATGGTGTGCATGTTGATATCTATACAGACCATAAGAGTCTTTAATACATTTTCAAACAGAAGGAGTTGAATCTGCGGCAAAGGCGGTGGTTAGAATTATTGAAAGATTATGATATGAATATCTTATACCACCCCGAAAAGGCAAATGTAGTAGCTAATGCGCTTAGTTGCCGATCAATGGGCAACCTATATAAAGTTCCTCCGGAGAAGAAAGAATTGGTCCATGAGCTCCACCAACTAGCTAATCTTGGAATACGTCTAATTGATTCAAGTAGTGCAGGAATTAGTGTCAATAATCCCACAGTTTCGTCCTTGAACATGGAAGTAAAAGAGCGGCAATATGAAGATCCTCAATTGAGCCATTATAGAGACATATTTCATGAAAAAGAGGAGTCTCCATTTGAAACTTCTACAGAGGGAGTTCTCAGATACCGAGGCAGGCTATGTGTTCCGAATGTTGCAGAATTGCGTCGTCGGATTCTAGAAGAAGCTCATTATTCTCGGTATTGTATTCATCTAGGAGTGACGAAGATGTATCATAATCTCAAATTAATATATTAGTGGGATGGTATGAAGAGGGACATAGCAGAATTTGTAGCTCAATGTCCAAATTGCCAGCAAGTAAAGATCGAACATCAAAAGCCAGGAGGATTATTGTAAGCCATGGAAATTCCTACTTGGAAATGGGAAGTGATTAAAATGGATTTTATCGTGGGGTTACCCTGTGCCCGAGGCAAGTATGATTCCATATGGGTGATCGTGGACGGACTCACGAAAGCGGTGATTTTCCTTCCGGTCGGAACCACATACTCGGGCGAGAAGATTATGCGAGGTTGTATCTCAAGGAGATTGTGAGGCTTCATGGTGTTTCAATATCCATTACCACAGATAAAGGGGCACAATTTACAGCTATGTTACGAAATCCTTCCAAGAAGGTTTAGGTACTCAAGTAAGCTCAGCATGGCATTTTATCCGCAAACTGATGGGCAAGCCAAACGTGTCATTCAGCCCTTGGAGGATATGCTAAGAGCATGTGTTCTAGATTTTGGGGGTAGTAGGAATGATCACTTACCCCTTATTGAGTTTGCATATAATAATAGCTACCATTCCAGCATTCAAATGGCTTCGTATGAAGCTTTATATGGAAGGAAGTGCAGGTCTCCAATTGGATGGTTTAAAATAGGAGAAGTACAGATAATAGGCCCTGAGTTGATCCAACAAGTAGTGGAAAAAGTCAAGGTGATCCGAGATCGATTGTTGACAGCCCAAAATCGCCAAAAATCTTATGTGGACAACCGCCGGCGAGACTTAGAATTTCAAGTTGATGACTGGGTATTTTTGAAGGTGTCGCCAATGAAAGGTGTGATGAGATTTGGTAAGAAAGGAAAATTGAGTCCTCGATATATTAGACCCTATAAGATTATCCGCAAGGTGGGTCAAGTGGCTTATGAATTGGACTTGCCTTTAGAACTTGAGTCAGTCCATCCAGTTTTCCATGTCTCCATGCTCCGCAAGTGTGTTGGAGATCCTACGAAGATTGTTCCAATAGATGATGTTTAGGTGACAGAAAAATTAGTTTATGAAGAAGTGCCCATTGCCATATTAGACAGGCAAGTACGGAGACTTCGAAATAAGGAAGTAGCCTCAGTTAAAGTCTTGTGGCAAAATAACAACCGAAAAGAGATGACTTGGGAGGCGGAAGACAAGATGAAGTCCACATATCCGCACTTATTTCAGCCCCCGGAAGAGATCCATGATGAGACATCGAGTTTATGAGGTATGTATGTTTTCTTTTTGTATGCTTATGGGTCGTGTGTGGCCAACTTATAATTCTATTGTGTTGTGGCCCTATGAGGCAATGTTATTATGGGTTGTTGTGACAGGATGGTAGTGCTATATCACAGGGGAAACTCTAGCAAAATTTTTATAGAATCCCCGATGACTTAACATTCGAGAACGAATGTTCCAAAAGGGGGGAAGAATGTTACACCCCGAAAATATTCGTTAAGGTACAATAGATAGACTAATGAAGGGCATGACGTATATGATGTTTTGATAAGTAAGAAATAGCATTTGATGATCCTAAATGAGATTTCAAAGACATTCGAGGTAAGAGAAGAAAGTTTGCTAGGAGAAGGCAAGGCATACGATAGATATCGAAAAGGAATTACGAGTAACAAGTTAATGATGACTTAATGATGCTTTGGAGAAGAGTTATAACGCCCCTTAGATTGTTAATGAAGTATTAAACAAGTGTGAAGACGGTTCCATAAGGATTGGAGATCAAATGAACGACGGAGATCATTTCAGGGAAAAGGAGTTATATGACCAACTTATACGGTCCGTATAACATGATACGGTCCGTATAACACCCAGCAGAGATCATGATTGCTCAGTGGTGAACCACGACCACTTATACGGGCCGTGCAATGTTCCACGGACCGTATAAGTGTCCGTGGAAGTCCCGACGGGCTGAGTAAGTTTAATTATATAAATGTGATCCCACTTCATTAATTTCATTTCCCACACTTCTTCATCTCTCTCAAGACCTCTAGAAGGTTCTACATACTTCATCTACAAGAATACAAAGGAAATCAAAGATCAATATCAAGAATTCAAGTGAATCAAGTGTAAGAAGCTCACTAGAGTTCATCCAAGCTAAGAAATCTCAATGGAAGTGAATTAGGGTTTTGGTGCAAGAAGAGTATTTACACTCAAGGCTTGTTCCTACACTATCTAAGGTAAGTTTTAAGGTATTTTCATGTTGTTTAAGGTATTGAAAAGTTGAAACACTTGGATTGTAGAAGAATATAGAAAATGGGTCATAAATGTGGGAATAGTGTCATTGTTGAGCCATAGTTTGGAATGAATCATGAATGTGGATACGTTATGATTGTAAGTAGGTTATGAATGACATTTAGAACATGGAATAAGTATTATATGTGAAATAACACTATAGTGAACTATGATCATGATTATGGAGAATTGAAGCGAAATTGTGAAATGTGGATAATGTAGATGGATGATGATTGTTGCCTATAATATTGTGAATGTTATTATGGACGTTTGGGAGTTGATATGGAATATGGGGGAAGTTACAAAGGAAATGCTGCCCGATTTTCTTTAAGCTTTAGTAAGCACGTTCTTATAATTGTTTAGCTAATGTAATATGAATTCTCTTGAAGGTAGAAACGTGGGCATTGAAGGAGAACGAGCAAGCGATAGATTAGTTAAACGAAAAAGGTATGTGAGGCTAGTCCTTTCTTTCTAAGGCATGAATCTTATGGCATGATTTTCCTTCTTCTTCAAGAACTTCCTATATTCCGAAAACTAAGAGTCTATGTTCATGAATAGCCATATGAGACAAGAGATACATTACGAGTATGATAATGATGTTGATGAGTTTAAGCCTAAAGATTCTAGAGTCCATGATATGATGTTCCTATAAAGCAAATGATGCTATCTATAATCCATTGATGTTGTTTATTATATACACTCACCTTATATGCTAATTCATTCGAGGTGAGGCAGGATGCTTATAAATACTCCATAATGGAATCGGGGGTTCACGACCTTATGTCACCCTGATAAAGTATAGGTTGAGTACATTATGATGAGTACATTATGTTGAGTATATTGTGATGAGTACGTTATGATGAGTATATGATGATGATATTACACTGCGCCTATATGGTAGAGGCGGACACCGCTAAGGCGGGCAGCGTATACACCATGTCTAGATGGCATGGGCAGACACCACTAGTGGGCGGCATGATATGGTACCCCGGACGTGGGAGGCCTGGACGCGGGCTAATGATAATCACACCGTACCTATATAGTCGGGCAACTTATGCATATATGCATACATGATATGATGATGACTATGAAGTAAGCCAGCATGCATTATCTCTTTTATAATTGACAGTCAGTTACAGATTGCTCCTCATTTGATGCTTCCTTATTTCGTTGGCACATTATTATTGTTTATGCCTTACATACTCAGTACAATGTTCGTACTAACGTCTGTTTTCTTTGGACGCTGTGTTCACGCCCACAGGTAGACAGAGAGGTGATCCAAACTCGTACGAGCTATTAGCTGATTTGATAGCACTCCATTTTCCCGGAGGTGCCATTGATTTATTCTTTTGATGTATATATATATGTTTTTGGGCACGACGGGGTCCTGTCCCGTCCATATGTCTAGTACTCTAGTAGAGGCTCATAGATACGTATGTGTGGGTAGTATGGTCTCACCGATTTTCATCGTATGTATATATTATTTTGATAGCCGAAGGGCTTATGTATATAAAAGTAAATATGTTTCAAATGAAAATAGTTCTTCTACGATTATGAGCATAAGAATATGAACGAACGCAGGACGAGCCATAGAATGAGTGGTGCTCGGTGGTTAGCCTCGGGTACCCGTCATGGCCCTAGTAGGGTTGTGACATTTGGAATTATCAATAATACATCAAAAGTCTTAATATGTCTCGGAATAGCAAATAAGACATAAATAAATGGAGAATATTCAAGGCGACGGAGGTCCTCGTGCTCACCCTGTAGACTCTAAACAACAACTCTCGGAACGACTATCAGCCACGAGAGACAGAGATCAATCCCACCTGGAATTCTGCATTCATAAAAGAATACAGCAAGTGAAGGTCAGTACAAACAACAGTAATGGTAGGTATCATAGGCCGACTAAGACTAGTTGACATATATAAAGACAATAAGGTAAGAGAAAACAAGCAAACCATAGAGTACAAGTCATGCTTCTAAGAAATCGACTCACATAATCAAGCCTTGATGTAACAACTAACCCTAAGTGAAACAAATATCCAAGTATACCAAAAACTAAGTCTTATCAAGATAAATCAACATGTAGCCCATATCAAAATACAGTCCAAGAATATGACCAACATAGTATCCAAATCATAAGCGGAGCATAATCGAGCAATGCAATATGAGATATTAATGCAATGCAATACCTGTACTCTTGTACTTTGACAACGGAATACCTCCACGCCTCGGCAGCACAACCTATGGGAGACCCGTGAAGTCCAAGCACCGTCACTCCTCACACAGCTCAGAGGACCCAATTATTTACAAAGATCACAATATCGGTGTTCCATATCAGCCCCTCCGCACACAGCTCAGAGGTGACTTACCATGTTCCGTAATCATCAATGTTCCTTCTCATTTCCATCAATAGTGCCAGTCACATAGCATAATAAGATGTTACGAAATGAATATGGAATAATGCAAGTACAAACAATGAATAATATTAATTTCAAGTTGTGCCACACACAACGCACCAATATCATCAACAAGCGACCACACAATAATTATAATGAATCTCCAATTTCCATAAAAATAAGAGCCAACTATCCCAAAATGGCTATACCAATAACGAGGCGTAGACTAAGTACCAATATCAATATCAAGTAATTTCATCTTTCCAATTTACTCCCAATTCACAAACAATCCACCAATTTATACACAACATACCAAATAGGGTCCTATGGAGTCTACAGGACACTAGCCCGATCAAACAAGTCACAAGCAATACCAAACCCTAAGAAAACATCCAACCCAACTTCATACCCGAAGGTTTATATGAAAACTCTGACAATATTATCTAAATATACTCTTCGCTAGTCGAAGTCTCTCCATAGGGGTAAGCCGTAACCTACCTTGAAGGCCGAACAACAATATCATCAACAATCACACCTTAGGCTTTCCTTTCCTTTGAGCCTCGAGATCAAAAAAGTCTAAGCATATTCGAATCATGGAATTAGAATCAAGAAGAACATCAAACAAACCCTATTTGTATTCAAGACCCAAATTCCCAACCTACGGAATAGGGTTTATGAACTAGAAGGGTGAAATTAGGAATCTAAAGGTCCCAACATGAAATTAAACCTCTAAGTGATCAATTCCCATCAATAGCAAGCTAGAATAATCAACAATTCACTCAATTTCGGATTCTAGGCAAACCCCCCAAATTTGGGTATAAACCCTAACTTCCAATTCCATAAATTAGACTTTAATTAGGACGAAGTTATGTAATAAAGGATTCTAAACATCAATTCAATGCTTAAAGAAGTTAACCCAACCAACAAATGATGATTTAGAAGCATAGAAGAATAACTCATTAATCCACTTTTAATCCTTACTTTCCTCTTTTCGTTTTATATATGTATATGTATATTCTTAATGGATACTATGAAATATTGAAATCCGAAGTGATAGGAACCCATTACTGTTTTAAATCAAGATCCAACAAAAGATAAAGGATAATATCTTTGAGAATGGGAACAAAAGAAAATGGTTTCACAACTTTTCTCTTTCATTTTACAAAAAACTGGAAATGGACATAGTAGAGCATATATATGTACCCTTTTTTTTTTGGAAACAAGTTGACATTTTTAAAACTGCAGAATCAAAAGAGTTTTGTGGATGGGTTTTGAGACAAACTGGCAACTTTATTCCTTTCAACTAAAAGGTTTATAAAACTGAAAAAAGCTAATTTCATAAAAAATGGACTTCAAAAGATTTAAAGATTTTTTCAAACCTTTTGAGCCAAGCCCAACCTTAAGTTAAACAAACAAAAGGAAATACACTTGGGCTTTAGTTTAAGGGAGGGTTTAAAAACGGGATATGGTTGACCTTCAAGATGACTAAAATGGATCCATAACTTGTAGTTTGAAGAGATGTATTTCTATACTTGTATAAACCCATGACATTTTTTTAGAGGAAATATATTCAATGTTTTCAATAAAACTTATAATGACAAGAAGTACACAACATTGGACAAAGTTTAAGTGGAACTCTATGTGTTTTGGTCTGAAATGAAATGACTTAGACTTATATACATTTTCCAAAAAGGAATCTGATTCTTTCTATCTTCAAATAAAGGAATTTTGCCAAAATATTTTATGATATGCCATGACAAGTTATACAAGAAATTAAACTATTATAAGCAAATAATTACACATTGAAGCTCGAAGGTCAACCATATTCTACGGATTCTTAATATTGGGGTGTCTTAACGCCTTCCCTGAGGAATCACCAAAACTCTTACCTCGAACTTTGGTTTTAAAGGATTTTTCTCTTGTTTGAATAAAACTTTAAAATGGTTTTCCTAATTTCCCTTATAAATTAGGTGGAGACTCTAAAAAATACAAAATTCAATAGAGTCTACAACCTCGAGGTAGCTTTTATGCCTCACGTAAAAGTGAACAGTAACCGATGATGACTCAGCTGGGGATTTTTCAAATAGGTTCTAACTATAAGAGTTCCAATATAATGTGATTTATTGTAATTATTTTCTTATTTGTTTACTTCCTTGTATATATAACTGTCATTGCATACATATCATAAACTCCATCAAACTGGCAAAAAACTTCATGGTTTCAAAGGAGACATGCGGATTCGCAATCGAGCCTTCACTAAAAAATAAAATACTTTTCGTTGGAACACGTTGAAGGTAGAGTTGGTACGCGGTCATCCAATAGCCCCCAACGATTCACCTCTAGTAGTTTGCTAGAGTCCCTATCATTTGGAAATCCCACTCTAGTATTGACTAGGATAGAGCGAAGCCAAATCCCAACGGACTAGCGCATGCTTACCTAGACGCGCTTGGATATTTGAGACATATCGAAGCCCATTAAGAGACTACCTTGTGTCAAGATGATCTATGACCCGAAGACACCGCATCCCACTATGTGCTAATTGTAAACATGTTTGTGCCTACGTGTTGAACCATTGCCTTTGGAAGGGGGGGGGGGGATTAACCATGTTCTGTTTTGTAGATGCCGACCAATCTAAAGTTCGATATAGTTCTCGAGGCTCCCACTATGCTGGAAATTTGGTGGGGTTGGTTAAATGAGGAACAACAAAAGACAGTCATAAATTGTTTGGGACACCTACCCTCGTTGTTGACTATGAAGGGTTGTAGAGAATTGATCAAAGTAGTTGCTGGGTATTGGGACTATGATAGAATGGTGTTTAGGTTCGGAGACATAGAGATGACCCCGACTTTGGAGAAGATCCGAGATTTCAGAGACAAAGTTAGGACCTGTCTGAAAAACCCGACTATAACCTCTTAATCCCACATAAGCCTACCCCCGATAAAATCCTGAAACTACTATCCTTATCCTATGCCAATTGGATCTTCGGTCTGACCGTAGCCTTTAGGAATTTGTACAACCGATTTGGAACCAAAAGGGGATTCATAGAGTACTCAACAGAATTTCGAGCCTTTACTGATTGGGAAGCTATTTATCCTTTGCCATATGCCTATTGGGACTCATGGTATTTCCCAAAGATAGACACCAAGTCATAGATACCCATATCATTTCTGTCACCCATGCTATCTTTTATGGCATAACCACAAATGAAGAACTAAATATTTTGACTTGGTCCCCATCATCCTTGCCGATATGTACCGAGCCTTAAGCCTATGCCGAAGCCACCATAGATACTTCCAAGGGTGTAATCTGTAGTTACACTGGCAAATCATCAAACATTTGAACAAATCCGAGGGTCCCCAATATCTAAGCGACCAAAATAGAATGGATAGACTCAAATCCCACTGTCCAAATTTTGGGTATTAGACCAAACAGGGTTGGGCCTTCATCTTCTCAAGACTTAAGTTAGATAACATACAATGGATGGTCTTCGATTTCATATTGTGGTTAGAGGTAGAAAGTTCCTATTCCTACCACTTATGGGAATTTGAGGGATCCGCCCTTATGCATCTGCCAGGGTCTTGAGACAATTTGGTAAAACCCAAATAATACCCCAAGTAGGGAACATGGGAGAGTATATGATGGACTACGTGGAGGATAAGATTTGAAATGCTAGGGATATCGTCCGAGAGTTGAATGGTCGCATAAAATGGGGTCCCAAGACTTTGGCTCATGATAGGTTTTACCCGGGGTATGACGAACACTATAAGGATTGGTTGAAGGCACCTTTACAAGGCACCCTCTGTCACGACCCAACTAGGGGCCGCGACGAGTACCCAATACTTGTACCGAGCACCCCTTGTCCATCTTTTTACACATAAGTGCTCGTTATAGAGAGAGGGACCGTATGAACTATACCATATTTTTCTCTTTTTTTTTTTTATTACACACATATCATTAACATTAATAGCACAATTATAAACATAGGCTAATAAGCTTTTTATGCGAGCATACTATACAAAGCGATTAGAAAGGGGACAATCGGAGAGTACAAAATATCTAATCGTACATATCACTACGAGCCTCTAAACATAGTACACATATACATAGGAAGGGAGAAACGAGTACACCGTGCCCGAATATATACACAAAAGTAGTACCAAGAAACTCGGGGCAATCCGAACAACCGGAGCGCCGCAAAAATGCTGCCGAGGGAACTCCTAGGGGTCAAATCCCGCTGGTACCGCCGACCGCGCGATGAAACGCAGCGTCCACAAGAAGGGACGTCAGTACGAATAGTGTACCGAGTATGTAAGACATGGAAAATAACATAAACAGGAGCATAGATTATGAATAACAATATCATGGGGTCATAGATATATACTGAGACAAGAAAGTAACCTGTGCATAGGAACACCCCTTTCAGGCCGGATACCATGCATGCTTGTTTTCCTTTTTAGAAAAAAAAACATTTCTTTTCATAGATATAGAAAATAGAACTTATGTTATGTCACGTCTTAATATATAGTATCGTGTCATATCATATTATATCGTGTTATATCATATCAAGTCATAGTGTATCATGTAGTATCATAGCACCGAACGGCATTCGTCGGCTCGCCCACATTGCGCCGAAATACTCTCGGCCGGCCCATAAATCCCGCGTCCGGGCATCCCGCGTCCAGTGATGATAAGCCACCGACTGTGTGGCAATGAAACATGTTTCCCTTCCCATTCCCCATGTATCCCTTCCCCCACCCCATGTGCATATACATATATTATATAAGCATGCAGGAGAGCCCAAAGAAAGTCATGTATCCATCGGAGTGACATAAGGTCGGAAACCTCCGATTATATTATGGAATAGCTATGGGCGCTTGTCTCACCTTGAAGGAATGATTAATATAAGGCGAGACTATTAATGGAGAGTAATATCATGAGAAAACATAAAACAGGATCATAAGGCTTCGTTTCGTATACTTGGAATCTTTAGAAATAGTCATTATTCACGAATAGAGTTGAGAATTCAAGAAATAGCTTAACGTTCTCATATCGTCACTGAAATCATGAACTTGGAACCTTTAATCATGGAGTCATCATGGTCATATTCATCATGTAAACATTTTCTTCCTTGACATCATCCATGTCATTGTAGAACATGTTCATCATCATTGTTGTAAAACTTACTTTACCATAAACTTTTGTTCTGGGAAAATACGGGCCCCTTGGAAAACATTTACTAGCTATCGAAGGAGAAGAATCATGCCTTGGAATCAATGGATTAGTTAAAACACTATTGTTTAGTAATCGGAACGATAACCAAAAGTTTTCCTTTAATTTTAGTACGGAAACAAGTCAAGTAGAATAATAGGAGGGCATTCGGGAATAGCGGGCCCACCTCGGGTCAATAGAGGTGGCGTGCACCAAAACTACATACGATAAGCTTCATGGAGCCATTTATGAGGGTTTTAGCGTAATCCGGTTTCGTTTGACAAGTTATAGATGTTGGGTGCAATTATTCAATAAAATATGAAGAACTTAATTCAAATCTATTGAATGAAAAAAGGTTAATTTCAAACTCGGACTTCTAGGAATAGGGTCATCCCCGAGGTTCGTATTCAAGCCTATTATGTCTAAGACATGCCAAAGAAGGAAGGTGAAACCTTACATACCTCTTTCCGCTCCTTCTGCTACTCCAAATTCAAGTTGCAAATCCGCCAAAATCTACAATTTGGTCATGTTTACCAAACATTGATTAGTGCATTTAGAATTGGATTCTTAAAATGACACTTGGCTACCGAAATTTCGGCAGCACTTCCCCCGTAAATACATCATTCCCAAAAATCATCTTGGCCAATTCTCATCAACAACAATCCGGGAATTCAACCCGGCCAAACTATCAATCATAATATCACAACCATACTAACAACTTCCAATTTCAATCCAAGATACGTTATAACAACTCAATCAATTTACTACTTCTTTCAAAACCTTCCAACTCCAATAAAAACAATAGCAACCTTATAATATATGTTCCAACATCACCACACTAATATCATTGTCTTCCATACAAGTAAGAACATAATATTCAATTTACATAAACTTCAACCACAAGTCTCCAACCTCTATCATTTCACTAAGATTATTAAGCTTTTTATTGGCAATATAGAATCCACAACACAACAACAACCAAAACATGAAATAAAATTGACTCATTTTCTTCCACACCACACCACAACTACACGGCCAACATCAAGCATACACAACTACATCCTCTCCAAAATCATTCAACTTCCATTATCAACATAACATTCACAACAATAACAACCAAACACTAAATAAAATAATTAGCACATGATTTCTACACACACATATACTGCACGGCCACACCCCTATATTCATATTCTTCATGAATTCCATCCATTTTTTTGTACACTACACATGCACCAATATCCATAACATATAAAGAAAGGAGAATAAAGAATTCTTACCTTCCTCCTTAACTTCCCACTTAGTGAAGACTTGTATCTTGCAAGAATACGAATTTCTCTTGTCCCAAGAACCACTCCACCTTGCTAGGAACCCTTCAAATGGTAGGAAATAATTTTTGAAGAAATTTTTGTCAATTTTTCTTGTTGATTTTTCACTTGGCCGAATGGCCCTCTAGGTGTTTCTCCTCCTTTTCTTGTTCTTCCACTTCTTGAAATTTCTAGAGAATTTTATGAATTTATGAAGACTTGGTCTTCTTTTATATTTCAAGAATTAATCCCCCATGGGCTTGGCCCATGCCCATGGCCGGTTGGGCTCTCTTAAAAAAAATCCAAGCCCAATTTTTTTTTCTTTCCCTGCATAGCAATTTGTAATTCATAAAACTATTTTCGAATTCCAATTTTGTCCCCTTGCCTTCCTCCGTCCATCCACGAGTCATGTTGCGAATTTACCTTTTCGCCCCTAGCCTTTCTTAATAGTTCCGCTTCTAAATTCTTCATAAGCCATTCATATGCTTAACAAAATAAAGATATGGCCTTGCTTGTTGTCCTCCCGCAATTGTCTTGAATTATCCGATTGCACAAAAATGCGGGATATAACACCCTCGCCCCTGGACCCAACCTTTATCACCGCGTTCACGACAAGTCCTCCAATGCCAAGATCAAGGCACGTTTGACTCAAAGGCGAGCCGATGATTAGGATGCCAAATACTTGGAGAAGATCAAACATAATCAAGCCATCATAGCTAGCTTGACGCATAAGTTGGGGTTCACACATGAGTGCTTGGATCTTGATGATTGCATTAAGAGAGCGATGGACAAGACCGCACCCATGACATTCACAGAGAAAGGGTTCTTGATGGATACATTGTTGCCATCGACTCATCTCAGGATTCAGACCGCCCTTCGAAGGGCCAAGAAGGCTAGGACCGAAAGAGCTTCATCATCTGCCACTGGAGGCCATTTCTGCTGATTTTACTTTTATGCTTTATCATATTTTGTAACCCCTTTAGGGAAAATATTATTAATGAAAACTATGATTTATGGGGAAATGGTTCGATACAAATGGCATAATTATGTTTCAAAGCGATTAGAAGGGCCTTGGTTTAGAAAGGTCTTAAGAACACAAGTAGCATAATTTATTGCAATTATTGATTATGTGATTGCATGCTTATGTGCTTCATGCATTCCTTTACTTTATTCTGATCACTCACGCAAAGAAATACAAAGAAATACCAAAATAGCCAAAAGCGCCTTATACTAAAAAGACTAAGCATTTACACCTCTAAAGGTGACTTGCTATCATGGACGTTCAAGAGAAACAAAGTGACACCATCCCCATTGTCAAATCAGTTAGCGGGGAAGAAAATAAGGAGTCGCTTCAAAGAAGGATTTGTAGGCTAGAAGGGAAGATCAATTTTGTCAAGGGAAAGATCAAAGAGGCCGACCGAATCTTGGCCTTGGCTGGGAGCCCGCTAAAAGAGGCTACCGAGTTAGAATGCTATCGTGAGAACCTCTAAAACAAGGTCAACCGAATGGTATAAAGCTACGTACCGCTTCTGGTCAAATCTGAGACACCCAAACAAGAGACTGAGGATCCCGATGAGGAGTCCGGACCTTATGAAGAAGAATAAAGCTGGCCATCCAATGAGGCCACCATGCTGCCTTTGCTGCCAAAGCTGATAATTATGAGATACCTCAAGGATTCACTCGTCCACCGTCACCAACTTTGTGGGAAATTACCCTCAAAGCCGATGCGTGCCCCTATAGAGTCACACCAAAGCATGTGCGATGCGAGGAAATCTATGAGAAAATGAAAGTTGTGGGGGCCATATGCTCTAGTTATGAGAAACTACCGCCTTGCGCTCCAATGTATGCGCACAAAAGGTGCCCATTCCATAAGAACCAACCTAGAAACACTGCTAATGTATGTGTGGCCCTTAAGAGGAGGATTATAAGGCTAATCGAGGACGAAAAAATTAGTAACTTGTAGGGACCGCAATATTTATTGGCCCATGACCTAATCATTCCAAATGAAGGAATCACGCTAGACAATCGTATCTGGCGCTATGACTTCAGCGTCTTCAAGGACTCGTATGCAAGCATCTTTCAAAAGCTGGCAAGCATAGGAAAATCCGCCCAATTGAGGCTGCGATTGGAAATCCTCGCCTAGTAGGCCAAGCCAAAGAAGGATTTGCCTATTTCATTCTGGGGCACCTAGGCATGATATCGAAGAAAGTGAAGCCTTCAATTTCGAGTTGCAGCATTTGGTCCACATGGGGGAGATTTGGGTAGTGCTCCCCCTCCCCCCTCCCCTCGTTTATCGGAAAATGGCCATCGCCAAAAGAAAATGCATGGTTGTAAGGACAGCAACCCGCTTCTTTATCAAGGAGAGGTCATCTTTTGGGTAGGCCTAGGGGTCCTTTTTTCAAATCAAATGTTTTCCAGTCCTATTTATATGTAAAAGAAACTATGTCCGACTCGATGTCCCAAGGAAGGATACTTAGAAAGCCCTAACCGGGCCTGGTCTGGAAAGGCTTTTGGGTAGAACAAAATTAGGGGATGTTTTATATAAACCGAACTACGGAAGGGCTTGACTTCCTGTGGAGGGATACGTAGTCAGTCTACGTAAGACTCGGTCCCTATAATATATAAAATATAATTGCCCATTTTAAGTAGAAGGAAATGTCAAAAGGATCGCTTGAAGCAAGTCAACCGGACCGCTTGAAGCAAATCAACCACAGACTTCCAAACTGAAATCCACAAATAATTCAAAATGCCAAAATACCAAAGCCTCGTTGGAGGGTCAAAAAAACACTTGAATCGAATACATAGATTTTTTGTGCCTTATGTGCGTATTTTCAAACTAAGTGTGATATCTTGTATTTTTTATTATTGCCTAACTTACTAATGTCATTTGCCATTGAGTTGTTCTTTTCTTAGAGAAAAGGTTGATCCGTGTCGTGTCATGCTAGCTTACTTCACTAGATCAAGAGCCACAATAGCATCACTTCCCGAGCAAGACAAAGGCAAAGAAAAAATGAATGGTACTTCGGAAAACGAACACAACAGGAATGAACTCGTCATCAGGGATTCAACATCTCTAGACCCCAAGGAGACATCTCATTCCGAGGATGTGATCACTATGTTACTCAAGAAAGTTACTGACCTTCAAGAGAAAGTCACAAGGGCTGATATGGCCAGTGCACCCAAAGAAACACCTGCTGAGGCAAGACGACCTCCTCCGCCTTTTCCATCTCTAAGTACTCCGTTACCCGATCACTTCCCCATCTACCCTGCTGGGACCATGCCACCCACTCACTGCTGAACCACCCCACATTGGTACATCATACCGTACTCCACCCCCTTCAACACTACCCAAATCCCTGGAACTACTCATTATGTGCCGTCGTACCAGGCACCACAACTCGCTCACACCAACCCTGCTATCCCCCCAAGCACCATCACTTTACCAACTTCACGAACTACCTACACACTAAAAGCCACCCCGCACATCCAATAAATGGAGAAGGTCCGAAGGGCTAAGCATGACAGACATGATAAAGAATTGGAGCGCAAGCTAGTGGAAATGCTTGAACAATCTACAAGAGCCACTCGTAAGGCAACTAGCCTGAGTTACGACGCTCTCTGCATGCATCCGGACATGGATTTGCCGGAGGTTTCAAAGTTCTCAAATTTGAAATGGTCAACGGAATAAGAAATCCCAAGGCTTAGTTACAGTCTTACTTGACCAACTGGTCAGTGTAAGGAAGAATCAAGCACTCATCATAAGGCTATTTAGTTAAAGCTTGATCGGAGAAGCCTCTGAGTGGCTCACCACACAAGACATGCGCCAATGCACCATATTGGAAGAAATGGTGGAATCTTTCATGGAAAGGTTCCGATTCAACGTCAAAACTGTACCTGACCGATACTATCTGGAAAAGGTCAAATAGAAGTCCACCGAGAACAACCGTGAATATGCGAATAGATGGAGGGCCGAAGCTGCCCGAGTGCAACCGTCATTGAGGTAAGAAGAGCTGGTCTCTCTCTTTATCCGATCATAAAAGTTGTATTTCGATGACTAAATGTTGTCTAACGCTGGAAGGCCATTCTCTGAATTAGTAAAAATAGGAGAAGCCATGGCCTCAAATCTGGAAGAATCGTCAGTGTAGCTAACAAAGCTTCTAATCAAAGCACTATATGACCCGCTTGGAAGAAATAAAAGGACGTGACAAACATTTCCTATAAACCTAGCCCAAAACCCAAATGACAAGAGGAGTCACATTCTCCCCTCGAACTCTATCAATCACCACCATTGAGTACCTACTTATCGGCACCATATAGCCTTGTGCCTATTTTTTATGCACAACCCAATTTCCAAACACCTCCACTAAATTACCAAGCTTCACAGATAAATTTCCAAACACCCACCCCAAATTACCAAGCTCCACAACCAAACTACTAAATTCCTGCACCCGCCTACCGAACTCCGCAAAATAACCAACCAGTGAACTACCAAAACCAACTACCTCCATACATATATAATTTTCCACGTCCAACTTTGAGAAAAAGACTTCTTGTGTGTTCACTCCAGTGATTGAAACACGAACTCGACTGTTCGAGAGCCGGAGTGCTACTGGTCTAATTCAGGCAGTCCTACGAAAACCCGTCAACCATAAAAATTAATTCTTCTGCCCTGATCAGACATGTGCTTATCATTCTGGCAGAAATGGACATAGTACTGAGGACAGTATCAATTTAAAGCACACGATACAAGACTTGATTTATAAAAGAGAGATCAATCTTCAAACTGCTGCACAAAATGTGAATACCATTCCTCTGCCGAACCATGGCAATAATACTATTCGCATGATCAAGAGGGAAGAAGATTGGGTTGTGTGCAAGCTATTGATTCAAGACCCCATCAAAATGCACGAGCAAACAGTGGCCTCACTTAGAATTCAAGAGCGCTCATAATTTAAGGTATTGATCTCTACACCAATCATAGCACCAATATCCCAAGAGATAGTGTTAACTTCGAAAAAAGAATTTATTGTCCAAGCGGCAATCGCCCATGGAATGACTCGATCTGGGAAATGTTATTCTCCTAAAATATTGGCCGAAAGAGCGCCAAGGAAAGAGGAAAACCTGAGGAGGCCCATCACTGAAGGTGAGGCTGAAGACTTCTAGCGCCGAAGCCAGCCAAAGAAATACTCTATTGTGGAGCATCTGAAGAAGATGCTAGCCTTAATATCTTTGTTAGATTTGTTACTGAGTTCCCCTGAACATCATCAAGCTCTGATGAGGGCATTAGACGAAGCTCATATCCCCCTAGGCGCGAGTAGTGAAAACCTGGCTGACATGGTGGCCCATCTCATAGTTGAACATCCAATCTCCTTCACTAAGGAAGAATTACCCAAAGAAGGCACGACACACAACAAGGCACTATATATCACCGTCAAGTGCCGAGACAAGATCGTGAACCGAGTATGGATTGACAATGGAGCTGGTCTCAACATCTGTCCTGAATCTACACTTAGCTTATTGGGTTATGATCTCAGAAAAATCCACCAAAGCCGCACGAATGTAAGAGAATTTGGTAGAGCACAACGTGATCCTATGGGAGAAGTTGATCTCAATGTCTAAATAGGACCCGCTGAGTATGCTACCGATTTCAGAGTCATGAAAATCGCTGCTAATTATAATCTATTGTTGGGGAGGCCATGGATTCACATGGCATGAGCCATGCCATCATCTCTTCACTAAGTTGTAAAATTCATGTGGGAAGACCATGAGGTCGTGATCCATGCGGAGGGTAGCATCCATATCTACCCAAACAATTCTCTACCAAAGAATCGAAGACGTTCCAAAAGATACAGATTTCCATGTTATGGAACAAGTGGGGGTTGCCCGTAAGGAAGACTCTGTACAAACACCCATGCCAGCGGTCTATAAGATGATCGCAGCCACCATGCTCCAAAACGGGTCAAACTCGTGCGAGGTTTGGGAAGGGACCTGCTTGGCATCCTCAATACAACTTTCATTTTTGATTGGGATATGTTCCTAATGATGACGAAGCCTTTAAAGCCAATAGAAAGGCGAGGAGTCCTCCGAATCTACACAAGCCAATTTCGAATTTGTACCAATCATTCCCGATTCGAATGCCCATGCCTGATGACGAAGACTCTGAGGAAGGGTTAGGGATGCTATTCAATGAGGAAGATTTCCTAATAATATTGGAAGTACGCAATAAAGCACCCACCATCTACGATGCAAATCCGGGCGAGCAACTAGACCTCTACCATGCGTATTCCGCTCTTGACCCTTCGATAGAGATGATGAATTTAAATGCTTTATGAAATTGGCGAAAATTGATCGAGGCCCGATTACTCACCATTTGCCCTTAAATTACTTCGTGATGTTTTAAAAATGGAAATGACTCGATGTTGATCCGAGCCAAGACCACCATTTTTACTTCCTTTTATTAAATTAGCGAAGTCTCGATTTATGAGAAAAATAACATTTTCGTTTATGTACACATATGTTTTATTCTAACCCTGCTTTTCCTTGATTTCTAAGTAATAATAACGACAAAACAACCTTAAATGTCATGATATGTTGAAAAATGAGTGAGTCAAGTGACATAGATGAAAAGGAATACGAAAAGTACGATGAGGAAACAATGTTACCTGAGGGTCTCGTGAAAGAGGTGGAATAGTTCGAGAATGAGCAGAAACCTAACCTAGATGAAACATAAGTAATTAATCTTGGAGATGAGGAAACTGTCAAGGAAACTAGGACAAGCGCACATTTGGAAGCTCCCCAAAAGGAAGAATTAATAGAGTTACTAAGAGAGTATGTGGATATCTTTTCCTGGTAATACACCGACATGCCTGGGCTGAGCACTGACATAGTGGCCCATAGATTGCCATCAATGCAGGTTTCGCTCCGGTCAAAATGAAAACCAGGCAGTTTAAACCAAATCGGAGTATCCCAATCAAAGTTAAGGAGGAAAAGAGATTAACTCCGGAGTAGTGGAAGTAACTTCATACCCAACATGGTTGCCAACATCTTGCCGGTACTAAAGAAGGATGAAAAAATACGAATATGTGTGGACTACTACGACCATTACAGAGCTAGTCCCAAGGATAATTTCCCACTTCCAAACATCCATGTACTCATTGACAATTGCGCAAAGCATGAGTTGCTATCGTTGGTGGATTGCATCGCTGGGTACCATCAAATCTTGATGAATGAGGAAGATGCATAAAAAACAACCTTTATCACTCCGTGGGGAGTATATCATTACCAAGTAATGTCGTTCGGCCTCAAGAACGCCGGCGCCACTTACATGAGGGCTATGACCACCATCTTCCATGATATGATCCATAAGGAAATTGAAGTTATACGTGGACGACATCATTATCGAATCAAGAGAAAGTTCAAAGCATACCACGCACTTACGAAAATTCTTTGGCAGACTCCAAAAATTCAATCTGAAGCTAAACCCGGCCAAGTGCGCATTTAGAGTACCTGCCGAAAAACTGCTTGGGTTCATAGTCAGCCGAAGGGGCTAGAGCTTGACCCATCAAAGATCAAAGCTATCCAAAAGCTACTGCCTCCAAAGACTAAGAAGGAGGTCATGAGTTTTCTAGGAAAGTTTAATTACATTGGGCGGTTCATAGCCCAGTCCACCGTAATTGTAGAACCCATACTCAAATTGCTAAAAAAAAAATGCACCAATGGAATGGACTGAAGAGTGCCAGAAAGCATTCGACACCATCAAGTAGTATCTTTCCAACCCACTAGTCTTGGTACCTCCTAGACCTGGAAGCTCGTTACTGCTATACCGGTTGGTATCAGACAATGCCTTCAGATGCATGTTAGGACATCACGACGATACCGCCAAAAGGAGCGTGCAATTTATAACCTTAGCAAGAAGTTCACTGCCTACGAGGTGAACTACAAGCTGGTAGAGAAGACATGCTGTGCTTTGACATAGTAGCTCAAAAGTTGAGGCACTACTTGTCCTCATACACCACTCATCTCATATCCAAGATGGATCAATTGAAGTACATCTTCCGCCAACCCATGCCTATAGGGAATTGGCCAAACAACAAATGCTACTGGGTGAGTTTGACATCACATAAGTGGTACAAAAGGCCGTCAAGGGGAAAGCATTAGCCGACTTACTGGCAGAAAGCCTGGTCGATAAGGATTTTGAGCCCCTCCGAACCTACTTCCTAGACGAAGAAGTATAAATAGTAGATGAGGACATCACTGAGCTCTATTCGGTCTAGAGGATTTTTTTAATGGTGCATTTAACCAAAAAGGTTCAGGGATTGGAGCAGTCTTGGTATTAGAAATTGGACAACATTATTCGATGGCTGTAAAGCTCAAGTTCCAATTGTTACACCTTGGAAATTTTTCGTTAACGTACAGTCAACAGACTAACGAAGGGCACGATGTATATGATGTTTTGATAAGTAAGAATAGCATTTGATGATCCTAATTGAGATTTCAAAGACATTCGAGGTAGGAGACAAGAGTTGTTAAGGAAAGCAAGGTATATGTTGTGTGTCGGGAAAGATGTATGAATATCGAATTAATGAGGAGCTTAATTATGTTTTAAAGAAGAGTTATAACCTCTCTTAGATTGGTAATGAGGTGTTAAACAAGTGTCAAGAAGTTTTCATAAGGATTGGAGATCAAACGAGTCAACGAAAAAGAGTTCAGAAGAATCGGGCATTATACGGCCCGAATATACGTTCGTATAAATTATGCTGGTCGTATATCTAGCCGTATAATCTGACGGTGCACATCTCCCGGACTAGATCTACGGCCAGACATATGGTCAGTATAATTTATACGAACCGTATGTTGGTCCGTAGAATATGGTCGGGTCAGATTTTAAAAAGATATAAGGGTCCTCTCTCTCATTTAATTCATTTCATTTCTCTTCTCCACAACTTAAGAACCCTCTAGAATTCTCTCCACTCTTCATCCATAAGAACCCAAGAGAAATCTATGATCAACTTCATCAAACCAACAAAATTAAGTGTGTGAAACTCATTGAAGTTCATCTAAGCCAAGAAATTCCAATGGAAATGAACTAGGGTTTTGGTGCAAGAAGAGTATTTCCACACAAGGCTTGTTCCTACACTATATAAGGCAAGTTTTATGGTCTTTTTATGTTGTTTAATGTATTGAGAGTTTAAACACTCGGATTGTAGAAGGAAATAGGAAATGGGTCATAAATGTGGGAATAGTGTCATTGTTGAGCCATAGCTTGGATTGAGTCATGATTATTGATATGTTGTGATTGTAAGTAGGTTATGAATGACATTTAGAACATGGGATAAGTATTATATGTGAGAAAACGCAATAGTCAACTATGAAACGCAATAGTCAACTATGACCATGATTATGGAGAAATTGAAGCGAAATTGAGAAATGTGGATAATGTAGACGAATGATGATTGTTGCTTATAATATTGTGAATGTTGCTATGGATGTTTGGGAGTTGATATGTAATATGAGGAAAGTCGTATAACCAAAGGAAATGCTGCCCAATTTTCTCTAGCATTAGTAAGCACGTTCATATAATCTATTAGCTAATGTTAATGCGAATTCTCTTAAAGGTAGAAACGCGAGCATCGAAGGAGAACGATCAAACGATAGAATAGTTAAACAAAAAAGGTATGTAAGGCTAGTCCTTTCTTTTTAAGGCATGACTCCATGGCATGAATTTTCCTACATTTCCATGACTTTCCTACACATCGGAAACTACGAGTCTATGGTTATAAAGGGCTTGTCATAAGATAAAGAAAAGAGATACGATGTGAGCATGATGATGAGGACTATGA
>NW_026726141.1:0-45544 GCF_029784015.1 Lycium ferocissimum
GGCTCCCGTTAAGTCCTCTTCTTGCTCTTGTCTTGCCCTCGAGCGCCATTGCTTTTCTCTTCGCGAGGTCATCGGGAAATCATAACACACGATTAGGGAAAAGGGAATCCTGATAACACAGCTCTATCGCATGATCTAAGATAAGAAAGAAGGTTAATTATTCCTAAATGCCCTGCAGCCTCCTATTTATAAGTGTGGCACGCTTCACACCCATAAACAAGATTCGACTAGACACGGCTCATAGACACTTCCTAGGATGAACTACTCTGATACATCTTTTGTCACGACCCAACTAGAGGGCCATGAGGAGCACCCGGAGCTAACCTACCGAGCACCTCTGAACATACATTGCATATCGATTTCTAGGTGGACCACAAAGACAGCTCATGGGTATCATAATCTGTAAGGGCATATATCACAAGATAATGACACATTGCTATATAATCATCAATAACTATACCCATAAACATAAGCCAACAAGGCTGCCAAAATATAATACAACAATATGAACTGATAATGATATGGGACTTCTAGCTACACACATCTATCTACGAGCCTCTATATAGAATACAGGAATCCATGAAGAAGGGTGTTACACTTGGGAAATTTCCCCTTATCGTACAGTGAATGGACTAACGAAGGGCATGATAAATACGAGGCTTGGATAAGCAAGAGATAGTAATTGATAGCCTTAATTAAGATTTCCAAAGACATTCGAATTGAAGAAAGAAAGTTGTTAAGGAAAGCGAGTTATAAGTTAGTGTGTCGGGCAAAATTATGAGTGGTGAGTTAATGATGCCTTAAGGATGTTTTGGAGAAGAGTTATAACATCCCCTAGATTACTAATGAAGTGATAAACAAGTGCTAAGAAGGTTCCATAAGGATTGGAGATCAAACGAAACGACGGGAACCATTCCGGTGGAACTGTGAGTTCCACGACCATGTTCCACGGACAGCATCATGATCCACGGACCGTGGATGGGTCCGTGGAACTGCCAGAGAAGATGGATGTGGCTTGTTGTGAACCACGACCAGACAAGGTTCCACGGACAGTGGAACGACCCGTGGAACTCCCGACGACTGAAATGTTCTAAGTCTTTATATGTGATGCCCACTTCATTTATTTCATTTCCATACATGTCTTTAACCTCTCAAGACCTCTAGAACCTTCTATATTTTTCATCCACAAGAAAACCAAGAGAATCAAAGATCAATAACAAGATTTGAAGTGAATCAAGCTTATGAAACCTCATTAAAGTCATCCAAACCAAGAAATTCTAAGAAAGAGTGAAATAGGGTTTTGGTGAAAAAGGTGTATTATCATTCAAGGTATATCCCTCCATCATCAAAGGTGAGTTTCATGACCTTTCTATGTTATTTGAAGTATTAATAAGTTGAAACACATGGATTGTAGGAGAGTATAGAAAATGGGTCATAAAGGGGTGAATAGTGTCAATGTTGAGTAGTAGTTGAAATGAATCATGAAAATAGATATGTTGAGATTATAAACACGTTATAAATGATATTTAGAACATGGAATGAGTATTATATGTGAAAGAATGCGATAATGGACCTTGGTCATGTTTATAAAGAATTGGAATGAAGTTATAGAATGCGAATAATGTAAATGAATGACGATTGTTGCAAGCAGTATTGTGATTGTTATTATGAATGTTGGGAGTTGATATGAAATATGGTGGAAATTAGTATAAACAAAGGAAACGCTGCCCAATTTTCCTTAGCCTTAAGAAGCACGTTATTGTAATTGCCTAGCTAACGACAATACGAACTCTCTTGAAGGTAAAGACGTGAGCATTAAAGGAGAACGAGCAAGCAATAGAGTAGCTAAACGACAAAGGTATGTAAGGCTCAACCTTTCTTCCTAAGGCATGAATCCTATGCATGATTTCCTCCTCCTTTATGAATTTCCTATGTTCCGAGAGACTAAGCGCCTATGTTCATGAATAGTCAGACGAGATAAGAAATACGCTATGAATACGTTAGTGATAATGATAAGTTTAAGCCTAAAGATGCTAGAGATTACGTTATGATGTACCCATGAAACTAATGATGATGATTACCATTCCTTGATGTCTTCTTCACGAATACTCACCTTAAGATGTAGTCCCTCCAAGGTGAGATATGACGACTATAGTTACTCCATAAAGTAATCGAGGGTCCACGACCTTACGTCACCCCGACACAGCTATAGTTGCTTTCAAGTTCTAAGGTATGTTTTGGTGTTATATGTCTAATGATATTAAATTATGATAGAGCCATGATATGTCTATGAAATGAATGATAGTAATGAGTCTATGATATGTATGATGACAAATGTATGGTATGTATGATGATGAAATTCCACCGTGCCTTATTGGCCGGGCTTGTTACCGCTACGGCGGGCTGCGTATGATTCCATCGTGCCTAAATGGCCGGGCATGTCACCGCTAAGTCGGGCTGCTATGTTTACACCGAGCCTAGAGGGCCGGGCATGACACCACTAGTAGGCTGCATATGATAGTTACCCGGACGCGGGTTACGACATAATGATATATGATTGACATGATGATGCGTGTGTGATATGATGATGTATATGTGACATGATAAGGCACACGCTATGATAATGCACATGAAATGTTTATGTATAATGTATGTATATGAGATGTATCTATACCCAAAAGAGTACACAGGTTGTATCCTCACCTCCTGACTTATGATCTCCTTAATATGTTTATTTCATTCCCGCCTTACATACTCAGTACAATGTTCGTACTGACGTCCTTTTCTTTGGACGCTGTGTTCATGCCCACAGGTAGGCAGGGAGGTGATCCAGACTCGTAGGAGCTAGTAGCTGATTTGAGAGCACCCCATTTTCCGGAAGTGCCACTGATTATTCTTTTGGTACATATATGTATATTCATATTTTGGGCATGGCGGGGTCCTGTCCCGTCCATATGTCTAGTACTCTAGTAGAGGCTCGTAGATACGCATGTGTGGGTAGTATGGTCCCATAGTCTTCATGTGCATGCTTGTATATATATATATATATATATATATATATATATATATATATATATATATATATATATATATATATATATATTATTTTGATATGCGAAGGGCTTATGTTTATAAAAGTAAAAATGTTTCAAGTGCTAATAGCTTTCTATAATTACGAGCATATATATATATATATATATATATATATATATATATATATATATATAAATGTAATGAATGAGAGCAGATGAGTAACAGGATGAGTGGTGTTCGGTGGTTAGCCCCGGATACCCATCATGGCCCGTAGTTCGGGTCGTGACAAAGGGGCAGGACTCCGCCATGCCCAAGAATATATATCCACAAGAGTAGTACCAATAAACTGCAGCTCCGAAGCAACTAGAGCATTTTTGAAACTCCGCTGATGAAGATCCTAGGGGTCAGATCCATCTACCTATCTACCTATGGGCATGAACGCAGCATCCACAAGAAAGGACGTCAGTACGAACAGTGTACTGGGTATGTAATGCATGAATAGTGACATAACAAGAGATATGGAACATAACATGAAATAAAGACATAACCTGTACATCTGAGTGCCTCTTAGGCGGATACCATGCATGCTTAGCCTTTTCACAAAAACATTTATCATACATATATATAACATAATAGTGTTGCGGAACGTGCAGCCCGATCCATAAATATATTATATCATCATTATATACCCATATATCCCGCGACCGAGAAGATATCATAGTATACCAACTGATTAGGTGGTTGTGCATATATAATGCCGTCACTTTTTTTCCATACCCCATATACATATAATATATGCGTATATAACGCCGTCATCTTTTCTCATATCATATATACATATATAATATAAATAGCATGCATGAGAGCCCAATTAAAAGCTACTATTTTATCGGAGTGACGTAAGGTCGGTAACCTCCGATTTATATTATGGAGCAATCATCATCGCTATATCTCACCTCGAAGGAACAATTATCGTAAGGTGAGATCAACAATAGTGAATGAAATCAAGAAAATCATGAAATAAACTCAATAATCTCATAGTAGCATCAAAATCATAAGCTTTGGAATCTCGTAAATGGAATCATCATTATCAACATTATCATCATGGAACATACTTATCTTTAGCATCATAAGAAACTCTAAGAATCATGAACTTCTAGCTTTTGGGAATAAGAATGTTATGGAAAACACGTATAGGTTTGTAAGAAAGAATCATGCCTTTAGAAAGAAAGGGACAGCCTGAACATACCTTTTTGGTCTCCTTAACTACTAAACGCTTATCCTTCCAAGCTCGTAAATCTACATTCAAGGGAATTCATATTATTGTTAGGCTTATCGTCATATGCTTATCTTAAGCCTTCAAATTAAACCCCTTTAGAATCTGCCAAAATTCGGGCAGCATCTCCCCTGTTTATATCCCTAGCCCGAAATCACAATACCAACAACCAACAACAACAACAACAACACTAACATCAACAACTTCATTATCAATACCAAAATACTCCATAAAACATCCCATATGATGTTTACCCGATTTCTCAACCAACTAGTTCATTATACGACCATTTAATAGCTCTATCTCCAAAAATAAACCTAAATCAATATCAATAAGGAGAGATTCTTACCTTATTCCCACTAGAGCTGCAATATCTTTAATATTCACCTTGATTTCAAGCCAATATTCACCGCAATACGATATTATAATTGCAACTATATGCTATCCGAACCTAAATCCCGAGATTTTACTTGATTTCCGCTAAAACTTTATGGACGGAAGTTGGGGGAATGTTCTAGAGAGTTTGGGATATATTTAGAGGTGTTTGGATGAAAAATAAGGGGTTAGACCCCCTTTTATGTTGTTCTAGAGTCGGTTTGCACCGACCTAAAACGTTTGCGCATTGTAGCTGGCGCGTTCGCGAACTGTAGCTGGGCGTGCCTCTGCTCCGCCGGCCTACTTGTAATGTCCATAACTCTCTACTCCGATGTCATATCGACGAGAGGTTTGTTGCATTGGAAACTAGACTTCACGAACTTCATATTAGGCTTTTACTTTACCTCAAAACTCTTCATATGCTAAAAGATATTCTTTCCCCAAATTGGCTTAAAATTATCGTACGAAATCTTGCCCATCCTTTCTTCAAAATTCCAACAACTTAGTTTTCTTGCTTCACTTGTTCTCCAATCCTTCCATGACCTATTACATGAACTTAAACCTCCATAACCATAAGATAGGCACATATAATCTCATATATACTAAGAAATATCTCCAGTGTCTACAATTGAACAACTAACACCTAACGAATCTTAATGTACAAAACTACGAGGAGTAACAATAAGGTATATTATTCCTATTATTTACATGATTGAGTTGATATAAAGGTTTAGTACCTCTTGGAAAGGAAAAGAATTAAAGTGGAGAAGTCATAAGTGTTGAAGTGAAGAAGATGACTATGGGATGAACTTGAAAAGGGGATTTTTGATAAATTCGAGACTAAATTGAATATAACTTCTTGATTGTGATATTGTGGATGTTGTTATTATTGTTTGGGAGCTGTTTTATGATATGGCGGAAGTTGATAAAATAGGGGAAGTCTTTGCTCAAATTTCGTTAGCTCGTTAATTATGCTAGTTTGAACTTAAGAGTGTTTTCAAGACTTAATCTTGGTATGAATCCCTTGAATGTAGATTTTGCGGACTTGGGAGGCGAACGTTAAGTAATTAAGGAGACGTAAAGGTATGTAAGGCTAACCCTTTTTTTCTAAAGGCATGATTCCTTTATTGTGAATCCACATATGGTATCCATAATGTACTACTCCTAGAAACGCTAGAAGCTTATAATCCTCAAAGTTCCTATGATATTGTTGATAAATGCCCTCCATGATGATAATGATGATGATGATGATGATGATGATGATCCTATTCCTAAAGATATCAAAGCTTATAGTTCTTGATGTTCTCGTAATATTATTAAGCTTGTTCCATGATTATTGACTTTACTCATTGTTGTTGATCTCATCTTATAATAATTGTTCCTTCAAGATGAGATATGGCGATGATAATAATTCCAAAATAGAAATCAGAGGTTTATCGACCTTACGTCACTCCGATAGAGTAGTAATGTTTCATTGGGCTCTCATGCATGCTTTATATATATATATATATATATGTATTTTCTCACACCGCACCGAGCTATAGGCGGTCGGGCAGAGACATAGATGTACACACCACTGTAGTGGGCAGCTTATGATATCGTCCCGGACGCGGGGCAATGATGATAACACCGTACCTATATGGTCGGGCAGTATACTATATATTTGTATGTATGTATAAGATGTTGTTTTGAAAAGAAAAGCTAAGCATGCATGATATCCACCTTAAGAGGCAATCAGATGTAGAGGTTATCTCTTTTATCTCATGCTCCTTTATATCTTTATTATATTGTTATTCATGCATTACATACTCAGTACATTATTCGTACTAACGTCCTTTTCTTATGGACACTGCGTTCATGCCCGCAGATCGGCAGGGTGACGGATCAGACCCCTAGGTGATTCATCAGCTGAGTCTCAGGAGCGCTTCACTTACTTCAGAGCCGCAGTCTATTGGTATTACCCTTTTGTGTACTTATTTGAGCATGGCAGGGTCCTGTCCCGTCCTTATGATTTCTGGTACTCTATGTAGAGGTTCGTAGACAGATGAGTATAGTAGACGTCTCAGAACCTTACCAGTTCATATTTTGTGTATCATTTTTGTAGCCTTGTTGGCTTGTTTTTATATATATATGGGCATAGTTGATGATGACCATATAGATGAGCTATTAGTTGAGAATTCATGCCCATACAGATTATGATGACTGTGAGTTAGCCATGTAGTCAACCGAGATATGATTATAAGAAGCATGATAGGTGGTCCTCGGTAGTTTAGCTCTGGTACCCATCATGGCCCTCCGGTTGGGTCGTGACACTGGGTTTAAAGAGTTTTTCCAAATAAGAAAAAAAAATCTTTTGGACCAAAGTTCGAGGTAAGGGTTCTGATGATCCCCTAGGGAAGATTTTACGCACCCTAGTATTAAAGATCCGTAGAATATGAGCAATGTGTGATTAATGTACTTATTTGCTTAAAAGTATTTAGTTTTCCGGAAAAATGTCATTTTTATCGTATCATAATTTCAAAAAAAATGGGCAAGAAGTCCCCTTATAAAAAGGGTTTTGTTTTAGAAAATCCACGTAAGTATTCAACTCATTTTGTTGTCGGACTAGGACACACTCGGGATTTCTCCAGAGTAGATTCGCTACTATTCTTGTCCTAACAAAATGGCTTTAGTACCTACGGGTTTTTATATATGAAAATATGGAGTATATCTCCGATTTGTATATATATATAAGGAAATACAAGTTTTTTTTTTGTGATTTTCAATTTATTATTTTTGAAGCTCATAGGTCAATAATACTCCAAGTCCAAATCCATCTTGTCCTCATACTTGGTCCAAATCATTTTCCCTTTGATATTTCAGTCCAAAATGCATCGTGGGCCTCTGAGCCCAAATAATTTTTCTCACCCAGAATTATGTTAAGTCCAAATCCAATTTTTTTTTTTTTTGAAGGGGCTGTTCAAATTAACCCAAATCCAGAATTTGTCCATTTAGTGCATAAATTTTCTTAAAGGCCAATGTATCCCAGAAAAATCATTTTTTGTTCACAAGTAAACAGTACATAGCAGTTTATTACAAATCTCGGGCTTGAGGCCCAAGGTCTATTACTTAGTTTTAGTAAAAAACGCTTTTCTTGACTCAACTTTGAACCAAATTAACTTAAGCCAAATCCTCATTTTTTCTCCATTTTTCTTTTTTCATACTTAACCAAAATCCTAAAATAGTTTTCTCCTCAAAATTATTTGTTAAGCTCCCAGTTTACGCGAGAGAAAAAAAAAACGGTTATGTGCCTGAGTTTGAAAATAATTTTAGCGACTTCCCTAAATTACTAAGTTATTTCCTAAGTTCTACATCCATAGGGTTCCAATATTTAGCATATTCAGTGTATATACAATATATGTACATGCTAGATATATAAAATAGGGAAAAGGGAGAAAGTAGAAAATATTTGTTAAAACTGATGGGCCTACCCAAGCCCATCAGTGCCATTTTCACCTATTGGCTGGGCCTTCCACAAATATCAGCTTCCCTTTCATTTTGGCGGACTCGATCAAAGAAATGAAGTTGGGCTTCTAGCCCAACTTGGTTTAATACAAGGAACGGTCCAAATGGCCCAGGATTTGTTCACATAGCATAAAAAAGGGATAAGGATTAGTACGGGTCTAAGGTAAGAATAAAATAAAATTTAAACAAAACTTAAATTCACAAATAAATAATTATAGAGGAAAAGAACGGAATAGAAATAGGAAGAAAAACTCCTAACTTAACTCAGGTAATCCAAACAGAGCCTAGTAATTTATTTAAACCTAATCAGACTGGCCTAAGTATAAAAACAAAAGTGTACTATACAAAAAAAAACAAAGCCCAACAGTTAATATTGAAAGAAACTGGCCCAAAATCCCAATCTAGTACAACATCAATTAATGCCAAGAAGCCTATAGGGGATACACATCATATATACCGAATCTACCAACTTCTATACACTTGTGAGTGTATGGAATTTGGGTTTACCTTGTATATCTGGGTATATCCTTTCATACACCATTGAGAAACAAACAATTACACAAAGCAGATAGTAAGCAAACATGATAAGGTTTCAAATATTAGAGGTTTCAACTAGGCAAAGTTAATCAGAACCAAAGGAAGGAGGAAATATTAAAGGCAAACAACAATAGCACACATAATACACACAGGTCCTTGCTCTTTTAAATACTCAGAGGATCCCATGGGATGTAAGTTAATAGGGGGGAACCCCATCAGTATAGAGCAAAAGAGACTAAGCTGAGTTTGACTAGAAACTCAAAGCTCCATCCTTCTTGCTCTCAACCCTAGGTAAGTCACACCCATAATTACTCGACATCAAATGGCAGCCTCTTGACTACTTAATCTTCCCCAAATTCATGGCCACATACTTACTATACACTACACTTGAGCCTATTTCCTAAAAGCAGTTCTTAATCATACCCAAACAAAGAGAAATGGGTATGTACGGTTGTAGACAAAGGCGTAGACAGGCAGAACAACAGACCTTAAATCATTTTTAAAGCCAGGTAATATATGATAGTGTTATGGCTATTTGCAATTAAAGACACACATCATACCAGACTGATTCATAATACACTTTGTGAACAGGTTCAAGAGAATCACATATCATTTTTTCAACACATCTGACCAACAAAGGACTCTGAACAATCATCATAAGCCTCACAGATTTTGAATGCAGGTCTGAAGATACTAAAACTGGGTTCAAAACACTTAAAACACATTCTAGGGTCTTTAATATGGAACTGTTCAATAAACCAAGTGGTTTAAGCCTCAGAGCATAAACACAATTATCAAAGGGGAGTATACAAAAAGATCTTGGTCACCATTAAACATGTCATTTTAGTCTTAAAAGATGCAGCTTTAGTTAAGCCAAAATCCCAAATAGCCTCAAATTTAGTTTAACTTCAAAGTCTATTAAGAGTGACAAGTAGTTGCAGGTCATGTAAAGCAAGAGACAAGTATTATTATCAACTAAGCAGGAGATTCCTTATCTCAGACAAGGTGGAAGGATCCATCAGGTTATCCTTTACAATGATTCAATTTAAACAAGAACCAAACATAACATTTCAAAGCATCAGATCAAATAGAGACTGTCACAAGGTAAGGGTAATAGATTTGGACATAGTTTAAATTAATAGGATCAATAATAATGGCTCAGGAAAGATTTTACATACTTACCCTTTTATAGTGTTACCTACCAAACATGAGACACTAACCTATAGAATCAAATACACTTAGGCAGAGGATAGACAGGAATCAAGTCAAACACTTATCTTACAAACAAGTTCAAGTCAACAACCTCTGACAAGCATTCAATTAACTCGCAACAGGACAGCATTACACACATGATCAACTAACATAGTCCCTTTTGACATGAGTAAACCAAAAACTGAAATAAATCTAAGGGCAAACTTGACCACAAAGGTCAGATTTGCAAGATTTGAACTTAACTAAGTCAAGATGAGCTACAATGGCACATAACCTAATTAGTTAATCCAAATTTGATTAAAACAATACCTAAACATTATTTATTGAATCATAATTAATACATAGGGATCACACACTTAATGTAAGCTGGTTGAAACAAGTTAGTCTATGAGGCCTGTTTAATTAAGGCAAATCACACCATTAAACTAAGATTAGCATATTTGAACTATTTTGAACAAAATCAAACTGATCTAAACCTATCTCATTATCAAGCTTAACAACTAGCTAAATTAACTCACATAATCCTATTTATCTTAATCTAAAATCAATCTAAGCAGAAATGTAACTCACATTTCTAAATAGTCTAAACTAGTCTAACACATATAAACATGTTAAAATACATAATTTAAACAAACAACGTATAGATCATACAAAAAGGAAGCAATAAACTGACATAGAACAACTAAGGAACAGGAGAAAAATAACAAAAATTAATAGAAGGGGAATTACCTCCTTGGTGTGCAACCTTTGGTCGAGATTCGAACTTGGAGACCTTGTTTACTCCACAGAACCCCAAATGCACAAACCACAAAACCCACAAGAAACAAAGCTTTAAAATTTTAAAACTAACTCGAACTCTTAAAGTTTTTAAGCAAATTGCTCAGAAAAACTTAGGTATTTCGAGTGTAACAGTGTCCAAGTGTGTCCAATAAATGTAACTTAGGGTCATTTATATAGCAGACTCCCAAAATCCCCAAACCCTAATCACATCGATGTGGGATAAATCCTAAATATGGGATTTCCTCCTCACATCCCATGTTGTAGGTTGTTGATTAAATCAAAAATAGGCATCAAAGGTCGGATTTCAACCAACAAAACCTGATCCAAAAAGTTCTTCAAGAACAAATCGTATTGCGGTATTCAAAATTGAAAACAAACAAGTGTAATTAAAGAAAAATCAGTCTTTGACCGTTTGAGCACGAAAAAGCAAGAAAGAATATCAAAACAAGCAAGGATAATACCATGTTTGGGTTGCAATGGAGGAGAGAAGAGGTCAAGAAATTAATGCTTGCCTCCAATCGTCCCTGCCAGGCCTGCTAAAGGCCTTACACCTCTGATTCTTTGCAAAAAATGGCGAGATGACGAGAGGAGAGAGAGAGGGTGGCCTCCCGACGGCTAGGGTTAGGAAGAGGAAGAGGGAAAAAGAGGGTTAAGGGTCGTTTGGTTGAACAAAATGAGGAAAAAGGGAGGGGGGGGGTTATCCCCTTCAAAAACTGAAGTGGGCTGGTTCTGGCCCTGTATTGGGCTGGACTCGACCAACTTAAAAATGACAATAGGGGCAGCCCACTTGATATATGTGTATACCTGATATACACATGTGTATATCTGCGTATATATGTATATGGAGGGTCAAATATGCAATAAGTAACCAAATTCAAATAAGGTCCCTCATTTGGATATTCAAATTAGGACCACATTTAAACTAATTGGCCGATTAAAAATGATATTTTGTAAAAAGTGACCTTAATTGAATTAGGCCATGAGTTTGGCTATTTTAATTATTGCCATAATTGGTTAATAATTGATTATTTCAATTACAGCCGTTTAATGAGCAATATTTTCAGAATTAATCACAATTAAAACTTAATTAATTATGACAAAATTCTAATAATTTCATTAAACAAGAATTGAGGGGTAAAAATGATTAATTTACATAATTAAACGGATTCCTTATATTAAACAGTGTACAATACTTTGCAAATTGACATTTTAACAATTATAAGTGAATAATTGTGGTAAATTATTTTTTCTCTTGGTTAATTTTAGCAAAAAATATTATAATTGTAAAAATACTTAAATTAATTTATAATATTATAGAAATTATTTTATCAAACAAAATTGGTAAAATAATAGCTAAATAATTTTATAAAATTATTTTGACTTCTGAAAATACATATTTCACTCTGTTTAATATTCAAGGACTCTGGGTAATTAAAACAAATTATGGGAGGTTAAAAATTAGGTGTCAACAAGGCTCATCTCTTGGTCTTCGGACAAAAGTCATCATTTATTTTCACTGCTGAAAAGGAAGAATGACTTCGTGTGGGCACCGGAGTGTCAGCGAGCTTTGGAAAAATTGAAGCAATATTTGTCAAGCCAACTTTTGCTGCATACACTGAAGGCAGACAAACAGTTATTCTTGTACTTAGCAGTATCCGAGGTTGCGATGCGTTTTGGTTCGAGAAGAAAAAGGTATGCAATTCCAATTTACTATGTAAGCAGAACCTTAGGGGATGCAGAAACTCGATACCCTCATTTAGAAAAATTGGCTCTAGCTTTGATAAGTGCATCTAGAAAGTTGAAACCCTATTTTCAATATCATCCTATGTGCGTGGTAACCACATACCCGTTCAAAAATGTCATGCATAAGCCGGAATAATCCGGTAGGTTAGAAAAATGGGCGGTAGAAATTAGTGGTTATGACATTGATTATAAACCAAGAACGGCTATAAAGTCCAAAATTTTAGCAGACTTTACGCCCGCGATGTTTCCTGAGGTGGAAAAGGAACTTTTATTAACCTCGAGAAAAACTTCAGGGATCTGGACCTTATACACGGATAGAGCATCGAATGTGAAGGGGTCCGGACTGGCAATCGTACTTAAGGCTCCCACAAGCGATATTATTCGGCAATCAATAAGAACCTTAAAATTGACTAACAATGAAGCCGAATATGAGGCTATGATTGCAGGTTTAGAGCTTGCCAAGAGTTTGGGAGCTGAAGTCATCGAAGCAAAGTGTGACTCACTTCTTGTCGTGAACCAAGTCAACGGGTTTTTCGAAGTAAAAGATGAGAGGATGCAAAGGTACTTGGAAAAAATCCAAGTGATTTTACACCGATTCAAGGAATGGACCATGCAGCATGTACCAAGAGAACAGAATAGTGAGGCTAATGCATTGGCCAACTTGGGTTCGTCAGTAGGAATGGAAGAATTTAACTTCGGCACGGTCGTTCAGTTGATGAACTTTGCGGTAGAAAACAGTCACGCCGAGGTAAACACAGCAAGTCTGACTTGGGACTAGCGCAACAAGTATATAGACTATCTTTAAAATGGGAAGCTTCTATTAGACCCTAAGGAGTCCAGAGCTCTTTGGACCAAAGCGGTGAGATTTTTCTTGATCGACGGACAATTATATCGTCGATCTTTCTATGGTCCTTTGGCAAGATGTTTGGGGCCTGGAGAAACAGATTGTGTGATGCGCGAAGTCCACGAAGGGACTTGTGGCAATCATTTGGGAGCGCGAAGTCATTGATCCAGAAGCTAATCAAGGCCGGTTACTACTAGAATCAGATGGAAGAAGATACAAAGAATTTTGTCTGGAAGTGCGACGAGTACCAGCGGCACGCGCCGATGATACACCAATTGGAGGAATTAGTGCACCCTGTCCTGTCTCCATGGCCATTCATGAAATGGGGAATGGATATTGTCGAACCTTGGCCTTGGGCTCCTAGTAAGGTACGATTCATTTTATTTATGACTGACTATTTTTCTAAATGGGCTGAAGCGCAAGCCATTGAGAAAGTTAGAGAAAAAGAGGTCATCGACTTCATTTGGGATCACATCATCTGTCGATTCGATAATCCCACTGATATCACGTGTGATAACAGCCGTCAGTTTATTGGAAGCAAGGTCAATAATTTCCTCAAAGGCTTGAAGAGTAAGAAGATTTTGTCGACCCTATATCACCCAAGTGCAAACGGACAAGTGGAGTCAACTAACAAAACCATTACTCAGAATTTAAGGAAGCGTTTGGAGGAGTCAAAACACAAATGGAAAGAGGTTTTGCCGGAGGTACTCTGGGCATATCGAACGACCTCAAAGTCGAGCACTGAAGAAACACCATTTTCTCTAGTGTACGGTTCGTAGGCCTTAATTCCTATGGAATTTGAAGAACCGAGCTTAAGATTCCAGTACGCCATGGATGCATCAAACGAGAAAGCTATGGCCGTAAAGCTTGATTTGACGGATGAACTTCGTGAAAATGCGTTGGTCCGTTTGGCAGCACTGAAACAACGGATGGGAAGATATTACAATCAAATAATGAATCTTCAACACTTCCAAGTTGGGGACTTAGTTCTATGAAAATTTACCCTTCACACTAAAAATCCCAATGATGGGAAGTTGGGTCCGAATTGGGAAGGACCGTACAGAGTGACCGGAATAACTGGTAAAGGCTCGTACCAACTGGAATCTGAAGATGGCCAACAGTTGCAAACAAATTGGAACGTGGCACACTTGAAAAGATATTATTGCTAAGGTATGGATCGCTAACCCTTTGTGAATTTCTTAAGTTATTTGTCAATTGACCCTTGCAGGTACAGATCGGAACAAAGCTCAAAAGGTTAGAATTAGGTCTGAAAACACGTGTTGCACTCTTTTTCCCTTAGCTCGATTTTGTCCCAAAGTGGGTTTTCCGATAAGGTTTTTAACGAGGCAACAATGTACAACGTGTTACTTTTCATATTGAAGACCAGCTAAGTGTTGGGGACTGCCCATCGTCAGCTTTTGTAGTGTTCAACTTCTCATACTTCGAACACAAACACTGGGGGACTGCCATACCCTCGACAAGTTTGAGGTCGCTCAAAAAATCGACAAATTCAAGGTCGCTCAAAGAAGCCAGATATTTTTTGCATTTTTTGCACCTTTTGCACTAGTATTTGTTGAAAGGGCCAAACAATTGAATGAATCGTGCCTAACTAGTTTACTTGCTACGACAAGGCCAGAAAAAATTGTAAGGGCCAAACGATCGAATGAATCATTCCTGGCTAGTGTGTTTGCTACGGCAAGGGCAGAAAAATTCAAATGAATCGTCCTAGTTGTTTGTACGAGACAAATGTTTGAAATGAGGAACACTTTTAAAATTAGTGTCAACTCTCATGTGAATATTCATTTAGCATCCCGAGAAATTAATCTTTGAAGCCCACGGGCCACCCTCAACTGGGGACTGTCATCACAAAATAGATGAAACAAAATGAAGGCACTAAAGTCATAGTGAACTAAGCCTAATTTGTAAAGACTTCAAATAATCTAAAAAGGTCAGAAGTAATTAAAACTTATATGCCCGAAGTGGTTTGGAGACGTCCAAATTCGCAAGCTTAAAGAAAGGCCCTTACATAAAATCCTTCAAAAGACAATCACCGGCCGAAAAGACATGGTGTAAAACGAGCCTAAAATTTTTCAATTAAGTTGGTTCAAAATTTTGTTAAAACGAAAACTGTTAAGATTTACTCGAGGTCAAGCCTAGTTCAAACTCAGACAAGGTAATGCCATTAATATTATCCAATTCAAAGTCTAAATCTTATTCGGATAAGTATTGAAAGCAGAAGAATGCTCGAAAAGGGAATATCGATGGAATAAAGTCGAACCAAAGTTTCCATTTTATAAATAAAAGGCCGAAGACCGACCTTGACAAATTTACAAAAGTCAAAAGAAAATACAAGGCTAAGCCTATCTAATCCTTGGAAGAGGAATCCGAGTCATCAGAGTCGGAGTCTTCCGTGTCATCCTTCGAGCTATCCTCGAGGAGTGTTTTCTGAGCTTTACTCTCTACTACCCTTACCTCCTCGATTTTGGCAGTAATGTTCTCGATGCCACCCCGAGCTTCTTCCAAAGTGGCCCTCAAAGATTTTTATCTCTCATGCCCAACCTTTAACACCGATGTAGTCCTGGCCGCTTCAACATCAACACGGGCATAGTTCCTTTAGGCCAAGACTTGCTGCAGTTGGGCCGTCAGCTTGGTATTCCTTTGACTCAAGGTGTCAAAGGCCTAGGCAGAAGTTTTGAGCTCACCCCTGAGTCCTACGAGGTCTTTAGCTCGGCTTTCATTTTTTTCCTGGGCAAACCTCAATAATTCCCTCTCGGAGGCCCTCTCGGCCTCAATTTGGGTAAACCTCTCCCTATGCTGATAGCCTCAGCCTTAAGAGAGTCCAGCTCTTGCCTCAGTTGAACGACTGTTGCCTGGCGCTCCTTAGACTGCTTGTGTTATATCCCGCCTTTTTGCATAATCGGAAAATTCGAAATAATTGTGATTTATGAGAAAAGAGGCCATGTTTGAATTTTTCTTAGTATGTGTACGTTGGTTACGGGAAGTTGAATGTGGAAACACCGGAGAAGGCCTAAGGGAAAATTGAAATTTTGGAAATTTATTTCGGAAATTACAAATTAAGACTTATGGTCAATTGGGCTAAAAAAACAAGAGAAATTAAGGCCCAAAGAGGGAAGGTGGCCGGCCATTGGAAGGCCCAAATCCACCAAGATTAAGAAATTTTCCATGTGCCAACCATGTGAGCAATTAAAGGAGCAAGTATATATATATATTCCTCTCTAGAAATTTCAAGAAAAATCAAAAGAAATCAAGAAAAGAGAGGAGAGGAGCCGTCGGCTAGAAGAGAAAGAGAGAAAGAAAAAGAAGAAAAAATTCTTGGAGCCTTGGTCCTTGGTTCAAAAATTTGTGTCTTCTTGAATTCTTAATAAGTTCAACGCGCTCTTCAACATGGTATAATTATTTAGGCGAGAAAGTCACGTTTGCGGCAAGTTGGAATTTCAAGAAAAAGGTAAGAATTTACTCCTTTATGTTATGGAATGAGTATGTATGTTAGAATGATTAGAATTAGATGAAAATTTTGGGAGTATGGTGTGTGTGCTTGGCCGTGAGCATGTGTGAAACCATGCATGGCCGTGAGCCATGATGTGGAGAAAAAGCAAGAATTTTATGTTTTCTTTTCATGTTATAGAAAATTTGTAAATGTTGTGATGAATGAAATTGAATGAAAATCATGGGATTAGGGGGTGTGTTATGTGAGCCGTGAGTATGTGTGTGTGTGTATATGGGTGGTGTGTGGTGTTATATATGTAGAGGAATTGGTTGAATTTATTTAGTATGTTAACTATGTTGTCATGGCATCGTGAGGTGAATAGAAGATTAATGGTTATGTTGTTGGAAGTTGGAAGTTTTGAACGAATTATGGTTTCGATGGAATTTTTGTAAAATTTGTGAAATGGTGTGAAATGCTCTTGAATTGTATTTGATGGCCTTGAATGGGTAAATGAATATGAAAATATTGATATTGGTTAGAAAATGTGAAGTTAGTTTGGAAGTTGTTGCTTTATGAAGAAAGAAGACTAATTATGTTAGTAAGCGATTCTAGTCGATAATTGTTGTTGTTGGTATTGTTGTTGGCTTGTTGTTGGTTATTCAGGGCCGAGTCAAATTCTCGAGGCGTCACATTTATAGGGGGAGGTGCGCGGGGGAAATTTCGGTAGCTAAATGTAAACAAGAGTGAAATGTTAACTTGCATGAATAAGTAACCGTAAGAGTGACCATTTGCAGATTTCTGACGAAACGAGAATTGAGTTTGGACGAGCGTAAGGCGAAACCAAGGTATGTAAAGCTTTGCCTTCATTCTTTGGCATGTTCTAAGTATAATAGGCTTGAACCGAGCCGCGAATACGACTTTGTTTCTCACAATCCAAGATTGAAAATAGCGCCAAATCATTCAAGAAGATTGAACTAATTTCTTCTAAATTGACCTATAAGTATGCAACTTCCATAAATGGAGTCGAAACACCCTACAATGATTATGGACGACTCCCTAAGGTTTATTATCCATAATTTACGTATTTCACTATGGATGGGTCCGAGGTGGGCCCACAAAACCCCGCTACTCCCGGTATGGCTTAAATTGGTCTATTTCTGTCCGTTCTTCATGGGTACCTCCGGATTATGTTCCCTCCGTTAACTAATAAGTATTATGTCTATCTTTCTGAATCGTGGCATTATTCTGACTTCTGGACACTCTGTTCTGATATAATCTGCCTACTCTGATTTGATCTATTTTTTTCGAACTATTTCGGTTTAGTAAGTACGTATGTCGGTCCGTATGCATATGGTTTCTCATTAATGCGTTCGTGGATGACTCAATGCTTCCTTCCGCGCCGGGCCGAGTTACGTGATTCGTGCACTTCCACCGCATTGTTCACGCGTCCTTCGGATGTGCGGGCCGGGATCCGTCCGTATTTGATTATGACCGATTATGATCCGATTATGTGATATTATGGGGATGGTGGCCGGGATGGCATTTGATCGATTCTCCGTCGTCACCGCGTCCCGCACTACGAGCGGGTTCGTTACCGCGTCCCTTATTAAAGGCCAAGGATCGATTTATGATGTGTATGTACGTATATGTATGACTCGCATGCATAATTACATGCATTTGATTCGTATGTACGATTTGGTTCATGACTACGTTTTTGTCACACCTGCGGAAAATCCGAATCGAACTCGATTCGTCCGTCACATTTACGTACGTACGATTCGGATTCGACTGCGTCCGTCATGCTTCCGAGTTCGGGGTTCCGTCGAAAATCTCGTCGCTACATTCGTACCTTGTCCGTATTGACACTCCGTCCGCTATATTCCCCTAAATCTAACATATTACGATTCTCGTCCGTACACTCTCGTAGGTCCGACTCGCTACGAATCCGATTGTCCGTTATGATTTACATATCCGACTCGATTATGATTATGTATATTTTGTTTCCGCTTTACATACATTTCGTCGCATCGACCCCCCGTTCTTCGGGGTTGTGTTACATGCCCACAGTACGAACGCGCCCGTACGGTACGCCGCCGCTTAGGTTATCGATGCTTGTTTGAAGAACTCCCTTTGATCGGAGTCCGATACTTTTGGTATATAACCAACAGTCTGCTTGTTACGTATATATGATCATTTGGGTACGATGCGGGGCCACCGTCCCGTCTTCGATTCGTTACGTATGTTAGAGGCTCCGCAGAGACATATTTGTGGGTTGTGGGTTGTCACTGGTCAGGTACGTATGTTCGAGTTTGCGACTTTGTACGTTATGATAGCCTCGGCTAGTGTACGGGTCTAAGTATGTTTATGTATGTATATTTACGCGATGTATTTTATATTTGTACGTAGTTATGTATGTACGATCGGAATTAGCTTTTTGGCATGCCGGACCGTTAGGTAGGTACGTATAGGTGTCCGGTTAGGACCGATGCGGCGCCTACGGGGTTGGGTCGTGACAAAAGTGGTATCGGAGCGGTCGGTTCTCGGAATGTCGGGCCGTGTCTAGTAGAAGTCTTGTTTATCGATGTGTCGGGCCCCACATCTATAAACGGAGGCTACGGAGACATCTAGGATGTTATGTTACCCTTTCTTGGAATCTTAGATCGTGCGTTAGAGCCGTGTTATCGGGATGTTTTCCCTTCGACGACGTTATGTTTTTCGCCCGATGCCTCACGGCGACGGCGCGAGAAGGCAAAGCGGTGCCGGAGGCGAGGACAAAGAGACTAGTCGGGCTCGAGGGGTTACTAGGGCCGCACCCGGGCTATGCCCGATGTTGTGCCCGGTCGGAGGGCTCCGCCACTCCGCCACCGGATGAGGCCGGAGCAGGCCCCTCAGCAGCTCCAGCGCCCGCTCCCCAGCCCGGGGCGGAGGACAGGACGTTGAGGGAGGCAGTCCAGCTGTTGACGACGATAGTGGCTGGACAGGCTCGCGGACGCGGACAGAGAGGTGATGATGATGACAGGCGTGATAGCCTGAGGGTCCGCGACTCGACATGTGGTCCCCGAGTTCTTGGTCTAAGCCCGACGAGGACCCTCTACGTGATTTTATTCGACGGATGCGGCGCTCGGGGATTGGTCGGGCTTCAGCGACCGAGTCGTCGAGCTTGCGCACACGGTGCGGGATGTCGCCCTAAATTGGTATGAGTCCCAGGGGGCGTCCCGGGGTGAGAGTGCTCCCCGACCACGTGGGACGACTTACCTCGCCCCGCCTTCCTCCGCCACCTTTTACCACAGCAGCCGGCGGGGGCGAGAGTTGACCGGTTTTTTACAGATAAAGCGAGCGGGGAGTATTCGAGAGTATAATTTGGAGTTTGATTCTGCGGCCCGATATGCGCGCGACGATTGTGGCCGGGGAGGACGGATGCACCGACACGTGATGGGCCCGGACCCTGTTGGTTGATTCCATAGCGATGGCGGCCACAGGCCCCGGTATGGACATCGCCCGGTTGCAGGCTTATGCACAGGGCGTAGAGGACCGACATAAGGAGGATCAGTCTGGCAGAGATTATGATAGGAGGCGGCCCAAAGGGCCGAATCTCGCGGGGTATTCGGAGACTCCCCGAGGCGGATGGCCTCGGCGGCGATCCGGTAGATTTCCCCGTCGGCGGGGGCGGGGTGCACGGTCCGCCGGCCAGACGTTTCGATGATGCGGGTTCGTCGGGGCCGGCCGGGGATTTGAGCATCGGTCCGTTGTGGAGATGGTAGGGGTTCGGGTCAGTCTAGGCCACCTATGCCCTGTACTTATTGCGGTAAGCCCCATCCGGGGAGTGCTACCGCGCTACGGCGCCGCTATTTTTGTGGTAGTCAGATCATCTTGTGAGAGAGTTCCCGTACAAGGGGTTCGGTGTGGCTCGTACCCCACCCCACTGGTCGGTTCTTTGGTCATCTTTCCTCCTTCGGTGGCCCGGCGCCCCGCGGGCGGGGTATGCCCGGCGCCCGGCGGTCGCGGCGGGGGTCGCGGCGGAGCTCCCGATTCGCGGTCGCCCCTTCGAACCGCATATACGCTTTTCGACTGGTCGGCAGACCCGTACGTGTCGCCAAAAAAATGTGGACCAGTGTATGCAATTAATCTTTTTTCCGAAAAATATGTGCGTCGATCCATCCGTGTTACGTTAACTATATTTCGTATCTCTAATCGTGAATCCGTACGCCCACGTCGTCCCGTCCCGGTTCGGTGAAACCTCGTTTACTATACCTTAGTGTCGATCTCGATTACGTTCGCGTTTAATATACGTACTTTGTACGTTTGGATATTTCGAAGTCGTCGTGGGAAGTTAAGGATGAGATCATTTTCAAAAATCATTTTGATGTACGAGTTGTTATAAATATAATTTATGACTATTATTAGTAGGGAAATATTGTGAGAGGTTAAGGGCGAAAAGAGAAATTTGCAAATAGGTTATGAAAATAATGCGGAAAGCTAGGGGCAAAATGGTAATATTGAGAAAAGTCGAGGGGCAAAACGGGAATTGCACATAAGGGTTCAAGAATGTTCCAAAACAAGGGGCCATCTTGGCCATGTGACAAAATGAGCAAAAAAAAAAAAAGAAAAAGATGACCAAGAAGTCAGAGAGAGAGAGAGAGAGAGAGAAAGAGAGAAATTCAAGAAAGAGAGAGAGGGGCATGTGCCCCTCACATGCTTGGAGATATACTTATATATATATATGAGTTGCCTTCTAATTCAAGAACAAAAAAAAAAGAAGAAGAGCAAGAACAAGAGGGCCAATTCGGCCATGACCTTGGAAAATTGAGGTCTCCGAATTTTGTTCCAAAAATTTGTTTCTTCATGTATTTCTACTAATTCGAGGATGCTCTTCAACGTGGTATAATTGTTGAAGCAAGAGAATCACTCTTTGGTGCAAAATTCCAATCTTAGCTAAGTAAGGAAGTTGAAGAAGAAAGGTATGATTTCATCCTCTTTTATGGGCTATGAAGATTTGGTTTATGTTATAGTATGTAGAAATGAATGAAAAGTATGGAAATCTTGTGTGTTGTGGATATGGATGTGTGGCCGTATGCATGGATGGTTGGCAAGGTCAATGATTTAATTGTTTTGTTTAGTATTTTAATTGTTGTTGATGTTATGGATGATTTGTATATGTTGAAGGGTGAAAGAATGGATGGAATATGTGAAACTATGCATGTGGTGTTGTTGGCCGTGTGTTGTGTAGTAGCCGTGGGGGTGTGTGTGTTGTGTAGGAAGAATGAATTAAATATATGTAAGTTGGTTGTTGTTGAAATGTATAGAAATGGGTGATAATGCATGAAAATCCATGGGAATGTGTGTGTTGCGTGTGGGCCGAGAATGATGATGTTGCGGCAAGTTATAGTGAGTTGATTTCACTTAACACTTTAGTTGATGTTGTTGCGGAATCTATGATGAAAAATGAAAGTTTAATGGTTAGAAATGAAATGAAAGTTGGTTGTAGGTTAATGATGAAGTTGATGCAATGTTGGAATGTTCTTTTATACTTGTGTAAATGATGTTGTTAGTGCATGGTTGTTGATACTGTGGCCGAGTTTCATTCTCGGATTTGTTGTTGTTGCTAGTTGGGGCCGAGCCATAATTCTCGGGACGGTGTATTTACAGGGGAGGTGCTGCCGAAATTTCGGCAGAAAATAAGTGAACTTATTTGGAAGATTAAGACAAGTGTGGGTTAAGAGTGAATTCTTAAAGCTTTATGATTGATGTTTGGTAAATGTGACCAAAATGCAGCTTTTGGCAAACTTGGAGTTGGGATTTGGAGAAGCTTAAGGAGCGGAAAAGGTATGTAAGGCTTACCCTTTCTTCCTTTGGCATGTCCTAGATGTAATAAGCTTGAATATGTGCTTCGGGGACCACTCCAATTCTAGAAGTCCGAAGTTGAATTTAGTTACTATTCATTCAATAGAATTGAACTAACTAGTTTACGCTTTATTGTAAAGAAATGTCCAAACGTCCGTAACTTTTGAAAACGAAAGTGGAATGTCTTGAAATCTTCGAGGATAGTCTAATGAGACCGAATGACCATGTTTTTATGTTCGTTACCCGACTTGACCCGAGGTGGGCCCACAATCCCCGAGACCAAATCGTACTGTTCTATTTGCCTTATGTCCGTAAGATGACTAAGGAAACCTTTGACTTTCGTTCCGAATTTAAAATAAGTATCTGGTAACTCAGATGTGAGCATTTTGGTTTGACCATCCGGATATAAACACTCCGACACGAATGATCTGATATGAATATGTTGCTATAAGCACTCTGATGTAAATGTTTTGAAATAGAAACTCTGATATAAGTGTTCGGATATAAGTGTTGTGACGTAAGTATTTGATACAAGTATTTGATATGAACATTCTCTGTAAGTCGTGATGTTTACGCATACACGATCCCGGATCGCTTGAAAAGTCCGAAGAGGTTTCGTGCTTCAAACGTCCATAACTTTCTGACACTAATTCGGAAGGACCCGAAACTTGCTTCTGGATCTTCAGATGTCGGTAAGTGTACGTATCCATCGAGTCTGGATTTTTATGCATATGGTTTCTCACGACTCTGCTCGTGCATGGCTTAATGTATCTTTTCGAGTCCGGGCCGGGGCATGTTATGTTGTCGTGCGTACTCTATGGTATGATTCTGATTCACTGAGTCCCGGGCCAGGACATGTTATCGTGCTATTCTCTGCATTATTCACCGAGTCCCTCGTACTTGCGGGCCGGGACACGTTATCTGTGCATGTTTATGATGATACGGGGATGGCGGCCAGGATGGCATTTGATATTATCCACCGAGACCCGCAGTAGAGGGCCGGGACACGTTATGTATATTTTTGGCACAGGATTCTGATCTGCATGATTCTACATTACCGAGTCCCTTGACAAAGGCGGGACACGTTATTTGCATATATGACATATGAGTCTTCGTTATATATGATCCTATTCACCGAGTCCCTTATCAGAGGGCCGGGACACGTTTTATGAGTATGCGGTATATAAAATCATCTGAGCATTCCGTGCATTTTGTATTCTGTCCGATATATGTCAGTATCTGAACATTCTGTATGCTCTGTAGTTTGTTCGCTATATGATACAATCTGAATATTCCGTATGTTCGGCATTCCGTCCGATGTATGATTCTATCTGAATATTCTGTACATTCTGAACTCCGTCTGACGTGTGGCATCACCCGTGCGTTCTGTATTTTCCGCACCTCTTCGGACATGCGATCGGTGATTCAAAAATAAGCATTTTTGGGTATACTGGTTGGTTCATTTATTTTCTGTACACTTTTAGCATATGAAACAGGTATGTATGAATTGCGTCTGGGAGGTAAGCGTTTGCTATTTTGAGTAACGTAGGTACCTGATAGTCCTGTCTGTTTCAGTTACAGTTTTGTCTCTCTGCATTTGCATGCCTTACGTACTCAGTACATATTCCATACTGACCCCCTTTCTTCGGGGGCTGCGTTTCATGCCGCGCGGTACTCCCCCGGATGAGCCGGAGTTATTATAGAAGATGTTCCGGCGGAGATGGCAAGCTCCAATTTCCCGAGTGCTTATGCCGAGTCGAGTTTGTCCGTTATGATTTCGGATCGTGTTAGAGACTTTGCGAGCCGACGTCGTGGGTATGATATGTCAGTCTGTCAGCGGCTCCATCAGCCGACATGTCGATTTGTATTATGTAGTAAATCTTGTATAACTACAGATTTATAAGCTTCATTATGTATTTCATGATTATCCAGTTTTGAGATTTGAAAAAAAAAAAATTATGTGCGTAATAAGAGTCTGTGGGTTCGCTCGGCTCCGGATGTGGGGTCGGGTGCCCATCACACCCTAGTAAGGTCGGGGTGTGACAAAGTGGTATCAGAGCGAGGTCTGTCCTAGGGGTTGTACGCAAAGTCGTGTCAAGTTAGAGTCTGTTTATGGTGTGAAGCGCGCCACATCTATAAACGGGAGGCTACGGGGCATCTAGGGATTGTTGACCTTCTTTTCGTCATAGATCGTGCGATAGAGCCAGTCATAGGAGAATGAAATAAGAAATTCCATATGTAAGCCTTACATACGACGGAAGGAAGCGAGTAACGATATGGAAAAGTTGCAAGGGCAAGTCTGAAAATATTTGTTCTGTTATCTGAAGCAGAAAGTTTTGGACGGCTGGGATGTGATGTATAGTCGTATACGCTGTGAGGTATTGTGGTACTTGCTGCGTACAGATTTCAAATGATAAGAATTGGTAAAGGTAGTATGGAAGACCAAAAAGGGCAAAATAGTAAAGGTACAAGGAAGGACGTGCTATGAGCATGTGTCGGAATCTGTAAAAGTTTGACCGGCTCCAGATTATGTAATAAAGGTCATGTGTGGAAGTGGACGTGATTATACTAGCATTAGGGGGGACCGAATGCGTGAAGTTGCGAGGTTAAGCGTGCTCGGTGGGAGCAATCTCATGATGGGTGACCCGGGAAGTTCTTCATCGAAAATTCTCACAAATATAAATCCAAGGGACGAATGAGAAATCAGAATGTACGAGATGGTTGGGGACCATAAAAAGACCACATAGCACGCGATAGGCCAGATTAGAGAAGGGACAGAAAGTACGCCACGGTTCTGGAATTTGGATAGGCTTGAATAGTGTCTGGAAGTATTTTGTGGGTTAGTTGATACTAATTATATGTGTATATGCATATGAACATGTATGATATCTCATACGTGAGGAGATCGATGGAGAACGAAAGGAAAACTTATGATAAGGAATTTTGCTACGTCGTGTGCGGAGTCGGAAAGAAGAATCGTTGGTGCATAAGGAGCCCCCTTAAAGAGGGGGAGACTATATTATGTTAAACCAAAGAGGGAATTACCATATTCTTAAGTATCGGAAAGGAAACCTATGATATAAAATGAGGATTCGTGTAAAGGCTAAGGAGAATAAGGTGAAGGATAAGGAATGGGCATAAAAGGAAAGGGTAGCTATAAAGGAACCCCCTCCCAAAGTGCTGCAATACCCTATAAGATCAGTCGAACATTCGAGGACGAATGTTCTAAAGGGGGGGAGGATGTTATAGCCCGTACTTTGTACGTTTGGATATTTCGAAGTCGTCGTGGGAAGTTAAGGATGAGATCATTTTCAAAAATCATTTTGATGTACGAGTTGTTATAAATATAATTTATGACTATTATTAGTAGGGAAATATTGTGAGAGGTTAAGGGCGAAAAGAGAAATTTGCAAATAGGTTATGAAAATAATGCGGAAAGCTAGGGGCAAAATGGTAATATTGAGAAAAGTCGAGGGGCAAAACGGGAATTGCACATAAGGGTTCAAGAATGTTCCAAAACAAGGGGCCATCTTGGCCATGTGACAAAATGAGCAAAAAAAAAAAAAAAAGAAAAAGATGACCAAGAAGTCATCCTTTTTAAAAGAGAAATTCAAGAAATCTCTAGAGAGGGGCATGTGCCCCTCACATGCTTGGAGATATACTTATATATATATATGAGTTTCCTTCTAATTCAAGAACAAAAAAAAAAAAGAAGAAGAGCAAGAACAAGAGGGCCAATTCGGCCATGACCTTGGAAAATTGAGGTCTCCGAATTTTGTTCCAAAAATTTGTTTCTTCATGTATTTCTACTAATTCGAGGATGCTCTTCAACGTGGTATAATTGTTGAAGCAAGAGAATCACTCTTTGGTGCAAAATTCCAATCTTAGCTAAGTAAGGAAGTTGAAGAAGAAAGGTATGATTTCATCCTCTTTTATGGGCTATGAAGATTTGGTTTATGTTATAGTATGTAGAAATGAATGAAAAGTATGGAAATCTTGTGTGTTGTGGATATGGATGTGTGGCCGTATGCATGGATGGTTGGCAAGGTCAATGATTTAATTGTTTTGTTTAGTATTTTAATTGTTGTTGATGTTATGGATGATTTGTATATGTTGAAGGGTGAAAGAATGGATGGAATATGTGAAACTATGCATGTGGTGTTGTTGGCCGTGTGTTGTGTAGTAGCCGTGGGGGTGTGTGTGTTGTGTAGGAAGAATGAATTAAATATATGTAAGTTGGTTGTTGTTGAAATGTATAGAAATGGGTGATAATGCATGAAAATCCATGGGAATGTGTGTGTTGCGTTGTGGCCGAGAATGATGATGTTGCGGCAAGTTATAGTGAGTTGATTTCACTTAACACTTTAGTTGATGTTGTTGAGAATCTATGATGAAAAATGAAAGTTTAATGGTTAGAAATGAAATGAAAGTTGGTTGTAGGTTAATGATGAAGTTGATGCAATGTTGGAATGTTCTTTTATACTTGTGTAAATGATGTTGTTAGTGCATGGTTGTTGATACGTGGCCGAGTTTCATTCTCGGATTTGTTGTTGTTGCTAGTTGGGGCCGAGCCATAATTCTCGGGACGGTGTATTTACGGGGGAGGTCTTGCCGAAAATTTTGGCAGAAAATAAGTGAACTTATTTGGAAGATTAAGACAAGTGTGGGTTAAGAGTGAATTCTTAAAGCTTTATGATTGATGTTTGGTAAATGTGACCAAAATGCAGCTTTTGGCAAACTTGGAGCTGGGATTTGGAGAAGCTTAAGGAGCGGAAAAGGTATGTAAGGCTTACCCTTTCTTCCTTTGGCATGTCCTAGATGTAATAAGCTTGAATATGTGCTTCGGGGACCACTCCAATTCTAGAAGTCCGAAGTTGAATTTAGTTACTATTCATTCAATAGAATTGAACTAACTAGTTTACGCTTTATTGTAAAGAAATGTCCAAACGTCGTAACTTTTGAAAACGAAAGTGGAATGTCTTGAAATCTTCGAGGATAGTCTAATGAGACCGAATGACCATGTTTTTATGTTCGTTACCCGACTTGACCCGAGGTGGGCCCACAATCCCCGAGACCAAATCGTACTGTTCTATTTGCCTTATGTCCGTAAGATGACTAAGGAAACCTTTGACTTTCGTTCCGAATTTAAAATAAGTATCTGGTAACTCAGATGTGAGCATTTTTGTTTGACCATCCGGATATAAACACTCCGACACGAATGATCTGATATGAATATGTTGTTATAAGCACTCTGATGTAAATGTTTTGAAATAGAAACTCTGATATAAGTGTTCGGATATAAGTGTTGTGACGTAAGTATTTGATACAAGTATTTGATATGAACATTCTCTGTAAGCTGTGATGTTCTGCATACACGATCTGGATCGCTTGAAAAGTCCGAAGAGGTTTCTGTGCTTCAAACGTCCATAACTTTCGACACTAATTCGGAAGGACCCGAAACTTGCTTCGGATCTTCGGATGTCGGTAAGTGTACGTATCCATCGAGTCCGGATTTTTATGCATATGGTTTCTCACGACTCGCTCGTGCATGGCTTAATGTATCTTTCATCGAGTCCCGGCCGGGCATGTTATGTTCTCGTGCGTACTCTATGGTATGATTCTCGATTCACCGAGTCCCGGCCGGGACATGTTATCGTGCTATTTCTGCATTATTCACCGAGTCCCTCGTACTTGCGGGCGGGACACGTTATCCGTGCATGTTTATGATGATACGGGGATGGCGGCCGGGGATGGCATTTGATATTATCCACCGAGACCCGCAAGAGAGAGGGCGGGACACGTTATGTATATTTTTGGCACGAGATTCGATCCGCATGATTCTACATTACCGAGTCCCTTGACAAAGGGCCGGGACACGTTATTTGCATATATGACATATGAGTCTGTTTATATATGATCCTATTCACCGAGTCCCTTATCAGAGGGCCGGGACACGTTTTATGAGTATGCGGTATATAAAATCATCTGAGCATTCCGTGCATTCTGTATTCTGTCCGATATATGCCAGTATCTGAACATTCTGTATGCTCTGTAGTTTGTTCGCTATATGATACAATCTGAATATTCCGTGTGTTCGGCATTCCGTCCGATGTATGATTCTATCTGAATATTCTGTACATTCTGAACTCCGTCTGACGTGTGGCATCACCCGTGCGTTCTGTATTTTCCGCACCTCTTCGGACATGCGATCGGTGATTCAAAAATAAGCATTTTTGGGTATACTGGCTGGTTCATTTATTTTCTGTACACTTTTAGCATATGAAACAGGTATGTATGAATTGCGTCTGGGAGGTAAGCGTTTGCTATTTTGAGTAACGTAGGTACTCGATAGTTCCGTCGTTTCTTATAGTTTTGTCTCTGCATTTTCATGCCTTACGTACTCGCACATATTCCGTACCGACCCCCTTTCTTCGGGGGCTGCGTTTCATGCCGCGCAGGTACTCCCAGATGAGCTGGAGTTATTATAGAAGATGTTCCAGCGGAGATGGCAAGCTCCAATTTCCCGGAGTGCTGCCGAGTCAGAGTTTGTCTGTTATGATTTCTGGATCTGTGTTAGAGACTTTGCAGACAGCGTCGTGGGTATGATATGTCAGTCTGTCAGCGGCTCCATCAGCCGACATGTCGATTTGTATTATGTAGTAAATCTTGTATAACTACAGATTTATAAGCTTCATTATGTATTTCATGATTATCCAGTTTTGAGATTTGAAAAAAAAAATTATGTGCGTAATAAGAGTCTGTGGGTTCGCTCGGCTCCGGATGTGGGGTCGGGTGCCCATCACACCCTAGTAAGGTCGGGGTGTGACAATGAAGTTGGAAAATGAAGGCCGTTACAAGTTCTTCGATCAAGTGCAAGTATGTAAATGGCAAGTAGACCTCCCCGACTGATTTTAATTTACCATGAGGTTGAATTAACATTCGAGGACGAATGTTTTAAAGGGGGAGAGGATGTTATATCCCGCCTTTTTGCATAATCGGAAAATTCGAAATAATTGTGATTTATGAGAAAAGAGGCCATGTTTGAATTTTTCTTAGTATGTGTACGTTGGTTACGGAAGTTGAATGTGGAAACACTGGAGAAGGCCTAAGGGCAAAATTGGAATTTTGAAAATTTATTTCGGAAATTACAAATTAAGACTTATGGTCAATTGGGCTCAAAAAAAACAAGAGAAATTAAGGCCCAAAGAGGGAAGGTGGCCGGCCATTGGAAGGCCCAAATCCACCAAGATTAAGAAATTTTCCATGTGCCAACCATGTGAGCAATTAAAGGAGCAAGTATATATATATATTCCTCTCTAGAAATTTCAAGAAGAATCAAAAGAAATCAAGAAAAGAGAGGAGAGGGAGCCGTCGGCTAGAAGAGAAAGAGAGAAAGAAAAAGAAAAAATTCTTGGAGCCTTGGTCCTTGGTTCAAAAATTTGTGTCTTCTTGAATTCTTAATAAGTTCAACGCGCTCTTCAACATGGTATAATTATTTAGGCGAGAAAGTCACGTTTGCGGCAAGTTGGAATTTCAAGAAAAAGGTAAGAATTTACTCCTTTATGTTATGGAATGAGTATGTATGTTAGAATGATTAGAATTAGATGAAAATTTTGGGAGTATGGTGTGTGTGTGTGGCCGTGAGCATGTGTGAAACCATGCATGGCCGTGAGCCATGATGTGGAGAAAAAGCAAGAATTTTATGTTTTCTTTTCATGTTATAGAAAATTTGTAAATGTTGTGATGAATGAAATTGAATGAAAATCATGGGATTGGGGTGTGTTGTGTGAGCCGTGAGTATGTGTGTGTATATGGGTGGCCGTGTGGTGTTATATATGTAGAGGAATTGGTTGAATTTATTTAGTATGTTAACTATGTTGTCATGGCATCGTGAGGTGAATAGAAGATTAATGGTTATGTTGGAAGTTGGAAGTTTTGAACGAATTATGGTTTCGATGGAATTTTTGTAAAATTTGTGAAATGGTGTGAAATGCTCTTGAATTGTATTTGATGGCCTTGAATGGGTAAATGAATATGAAAATATTGATATTGGTTAGAAAATGTGAAGTTAGTTTGGAAGTTGTTGCTTTATGAAGAAAGAAGACTAATTATGTTAGTAAGCGATTCTAGTCGATAATTGTTGTTGTTGGTATTGTTGTTGGCTTGTTGTTGGTTATTCAGGGCCGAGTCAAATTCTCGAGGCGTCACATTTATAGGGGAGGTGCTGCCGAAATTTCGGTAGCTAAATGTAAACCCAAGAGTGAAATGTTAACTTGCATGAATAGTAACTGGTAAGAGTGACCATTTGCAGATTTCTGACGAAACGAGAATTGAGTTTGGACGAGCGTAAGGCGAAACCAAGGTATGTAAAGCTTTGCCTTCATTCTTTGGCATGTTCTAAGTATAATAGGCTTGAACCCGAGCCGCGAATACGACTTTGTTTCTCACAATCCAAGATTGAAAATAGCGCCAAATCATTCAGTAAGATTGAACTAATTTCTTCTAAATTGACCTATAAGTATGCAACTTCCATAAATGGAGTCGAAACACCCTACAATGATTATGGACGACTCCCTAAGGTTTATTATCCATAATTTACGTATTTCACTATGGATGGGTCCGAGGTGGGCCCACAAAACCCCGCTACTCCCGGTATGGCTTAAATTGGTCTATTCCGTCCGTTCTTCGCCGGGTACCTCCGGATTATGTTCCCTCCGTTAACTAATAAGTATTATGTCTATCTTTCTGAATCGTGGCATTATTCTGACTTCTGGACACTCTGTTCTGATATAATCTGCCTACTCTGATTTGATCTATTTTCTGAACTATTTCAGTTTTAGTAAGTCTGTATGTCGGTCTGTATGCATATGGTTTCTCATTAATCTGTTCATGGATGACTCAATGCTTCCTTCCCACCGCGCCCGGCTGTGTTCGTGATTCGTGCACTTCCACCGCATTGTTCACCGCGTCCTTCGGATGTGCGGGCCGGGATACGTCCGTATTTGATTATGATCCGATTATGATCGATTATGTGATATTATGGGGATGGTGGCGTGATGGCTTTTGATACGATGCAATACGTCCACCGCGTCCCGCACTACGAGGGCGGGGTTACGCTACCGCGTCCCTTATTAAAGGACCGGGATCTCGATTTATGATGTGTATGTACGTATATGTTTATGAATCTGCATGCATAATTCGTCGTTGCGATTCGTATGTCCGATTTGGTTCATGACTCGTTTGTCATACCTCCGGGAAATCCGAATCGAACTCGATTCCGTCCGTCACATTTACGTACGTACGATTCGGACTCGACTCGTCCGTCATGCTTCCGAGTTACGGTTCCGTCCGAAAATGCCGCCCACATTCTGTACCTTGGTCCGTATTGACACTCCGTCCGCTATATTCCCTAAATCTAACATATTACGATTTCCGTCCGTACACTCGTAGGTCCGACTCCGCTACGAATCCGATTCTCGTCCGTTATGATTTACATATCCGACTCGATTATGATTATGTATATTTTGTTTCCGCTTTACATACTCGGTACATTTCGCGTCGACCCCCCGTTCTTCGGGGGTTGTGTTACATGCCCACGTGCATGTACGCGCCGTACGGTACGCCGCCAGTTTAGGTTATCGGTCTGCTGTTTGAAGAGCTCCCTTTGATCCGGAGCTGATACTTTTGGTATATAGCTTCTGCTGTCTGTTTGTTCTGTATATATGATCATTTGGGTACGGCGGGGCCCGTCCCGTCTTCGATTCTCGTTCGTATGTTAGAGGCCGTAGACATATTTGTGGGCCGTGGGTTGTCACCGGTCGAGCACGTATGTTCGAGTTTGCGACTCGTACGTATGATAGCCTCAACGGCTAGTGTGTACGTGTCTAAGTATGTTTATGTATGTATATTTCTCGCGCGATGTATTTTATATTTGTACGTAGTTATGTATGTCGATCGGAATTAGCTTTTTGGCATGCCGGATCTGTTAGGTAGGTACGTATAGGTGTCCAGTTAGGACACCAGTCGCGGCCTACGGGGTTGGGTCGTGACACTTGGCAGAGGGATCCTGAAAGAGCTTATTGATGTCTGCCTCAAGGACCTTATTTTCTCGATCATGTCCTCGAGATCATTCTTAGCTCAGAGGCTTTCCTCTTTAGCTTCAACAAGCTCGACTCTGAGGGCCGAAGGGTCGCCAATTTGAGGCAGCTGGTCTTCTTGTTGTTGCAGGAGAAGCTTGAAGTTCTCGATTTCTCGACATTGGGCATCCAATTGGCCTCGCAGATCGTCCATATCCTACATGGCGTGAACGAAACCTTCGACCTCGAGCATGATAGACTGCAAAAGAGAGCAAGTTAAAAATCAGCAGGTAATAAGAGTTACTTGAAATGAATAAAAAAATTTGGAAGAATGGAATGTTTACCTGATTAGCAGCATGCATGCTCTTGTTAAGGAGACCCTTCCAGAAGACTTGCCCCATCTTCTCCTTGTCAAATTCCGACAGGAGGGGCGGAGATAACTGGCTACCCCAACAGGCCGGGACAAAAAACTGGTGTCCTCAGGAACGGTAATAGTGACCGACCTCATTCTTTTCGGGTCAACGCTGGGAGCCGAGAAGGTGTCCATGAGCTTGGACTGTGAGCTGGTTTTAGATGTCCTCGGGGATCGGGAACACTCCCTCGATCTTTGCAATGTAGCGTGGTGGCCATACTCTGAGGCATCCGCTATTATAGCGGACATGGTAGCACCCCCATCATCGAGGAACATATGGTCAAATCCTTCCTGCCTAAGGTATGGGTAGGAGGTGAAGAGGAGTTGATTCGGCCTGCCTGGCCCTCTTGGCTGTAGGTTCTACATCCGAAGACGTATCATCCTCAACTACGGCAATCTCCACCTCAAAAACGATGACCTTCAACGGGGCCGATGATTGAACGACATAGGCTATGGGGATTGAAAGGTTTTCAGCCGCACCACTGGCAACAAGATTGGTCGAACCAGTGACAATATTTTCCTTCGAAACATCTATCGGAATAGGTTCCACCTCAGTGGCAACAATTGTCGCAGATCCTATGCCAACTCTCGCTATCAGAATATCATCATCCGAGGAGTCCCTCAAACCTCGAACTCCTGAAGCGCCACCAATGCTTTTGGAGCTGTTCTTTCTTTTTTGACCCTCCGAAGATGACCTAGGGGCTTGGAGGACTTGGCTTTTTTCTTCTTCTCCTCTGCCTCAGCAATAAGTCACGCTGAGTCTGATGGATCAAACTCTGAACTTTGTGCAGGAGGGGTATCGATTAGTTCAGGCCTCGAGATTATGGAACCATTTAGCAAGCTTGAGAAAGATGTCAGTTAGTGAAAAGGATGAATGAAGGGAAGAACGCAACAAAAAGGAAAAAAAGAGATCCACTTACCATTATTTTTTGCTACCCACTTCTTGTCGGATAGATCTTTCCACGAGCGTAGTTGATGCTGGCATTGACATATAGTGCCCTCCACCCAATCGTGGAAATTTTCTATTTCCTCCGAGATCTATGCAATGACTGAAATAAAAAAAAGAGTTAAATGAACAGTTAAAAGCACACGGAGAGAGTAAAGTTCAATGATGCTTACGTTTATCGTTCCACCATTCAGGAAATGGCATGGATTAATCCAAAATTATCTCCTCAGTTTTGACCTTGACAAAACGCTCCATCCAACGTCGGTCTCTGTTCTCATCGACGCTGGAGAGGATAGGGTGTTTCCCATGTTTGGAAAGCTTAACAACTCCATCACAGAAGACACGCGGGCAATACAGTCTAATCAAATGGTGCAAAGTGAATTTCAGGTTGATGTTGCTCGCCAAAAAGCGGAGGCAAGTTACGATCCTCCAAACATTCGAGCCGATTTGTGCGAGTCATAAATTATAAGTTCGGCACATATCAAGAATGACCTGATCGATCGGGGGGATCGAGTTTGAACTTGAAGGGATAAGTGTAAACACTTGAGTATCCCTCCACGAAGGTGGTGATGTCATCATTCTGACCTAAAATAATGATTTCTAAAAGACTGTCAGTCCAACCGCATTCGATTCAGACTCATGGGAGGTCTGTCATCTTGATAGAAGAGGGATAACGTCGGACATCAAAGCCCATATCGGCCTTTTTCACAGCCGTTTCAACGGCAAATTAGGTGTCGAAGTGAAAGTGTGCAGGCAGAATCTCTTATGGATGAGGTTCGAAGGGATCGGCTCGGGCGCTAACCTCGGGGCTTGTGAGGACGTTAGCAATCGGAGGAGGAGAAGCAGTCAGTGAAGTGTTTTAAGAAGAAGATCAGGAGTTCGTTGCCATTTTTGAAGATTTGAAGGTTTTTGATAAAGATTCAAAGATGTTTATGAAGATTTGAAGGTTTCTGGTGAAGATTTGAAGAAAATATGAAGATTTGGAGGTTCCAGATGAAGGTTTGATAGAAGGCAAGAATAAGGATCGAAGAGTAAATAATCGAGAAGTGAATAGTGAAAGATGAAGGGAAACTGGGCTTTTATAAAGGGAGAGTAATTATGGCAAAAATGCATTGATTAGAGAACCGAAGGGAAATCCTATCAGGAAGTTACACGTGTCCGAAGTCAGACAGACGTGATGTGAAAGGACGTTTGTTTTCCCGCCTATTTCGAAACTTACTAGAGAAGATATCGAGGTTATCATTCCACTTCCCATCCCTCCGATAAACTTTGATTCGGGAAGTGTGGAGTCTATCTGTATACGGTAAAAATCGGTGTAAAGTACCATGAAAGGTCGAGATAAAATATGAACGCCATGAGATGTGGCATTGGATTGAGTTTCGTGGTTTAGATGAGTTAATGCCTGAGGAGTCGATGCCCACAACCGAAGTGACACCAGAGTGTTATATCCCGCATTTAGTGCGTTTGGACAATTCAAGACAATCGCGGGAAGACAATAAGCAAGGCCACATTTTATTTTGTTTGGCATATGAGTTGCTTGTGAAAAATGTAGAAGTGGAATTAATGAGGAAGGTCAAGGGCAAAAAGGAAAATTTGCAATACGACTCGTGGAAATATGGAGAAAGACAAAGGGCAAATTTGGAAGTTGGAAAAGAATTTGTTTTCATGAATTACAAGAACTAGCCCAAAATATAAGTGGGCTTGAATATTTTTTTAGAAAAATTAAGGCCCAACCGGCCATAAGGCATGGGCTAGGCCCATGACTAATTTATGCATGGTATTAAATAAGATGACTAAGTCATATTTATCATAAGAATCTCTAGAGTTTTCAAGAAAGCAAGAACAAGAGAGAGAGGAGAAAAATCTAGGGGCCATTCGGCCATAGTAAAAATTCCCAAGAAAAATTTGCAAAAATTCTTCAAAAATCATTTTCTACCAAGAAAGGGTGCTTAACAAGGTGGAGGGTTCATTGGGCAAGAAAAGCACAAGTTCATGCAAGTTGAGATTTCTAGCCAAGTGAAGAATTGAAGGAAAGGGTAAGGTTTAATCCTTTCTTACATGTTATGGATGATTTTGTGTGTTGTAGCATGTTAGAGGTGGATGAAACTCATGGAAGAGGAAATCATGTTGTGGCCGTGAGATGTAATATATGTATGTGTGTGTAGAAATTGTGTTCTAATTACTTCATCTATGTTTGGTTGTTATTGTTGTGAATACTATATTGATAATGGAAATTAAATGAATTTGGAGAGAACGTGGTTGTGTGTGTGCATGATATGGCCGTGTAGTGTGTGGTGTGTATGTGGCCGTGTATACTTGATGTATAGTCATGTATATTGGTGAGTTGTGAAAGAATAATGAGCGAGTTGTAATTAACATCTTAGTTGTCACGCCCCAATTCCATGGGACGTGATGGGCACCCGACCCCACGTCCGGAGCCGAGCGAACCTACGTACTCTTATTACGCACATAAATTTTTTTTTTTTTTTCAAATCTCTAAACTGAATAATCATCAAATACATAATGAAGCTTTCAAATCTGACAAAATCTGTAATTGTACACAATTTACTACATAACACAAATCGACATGTCGGCTGATGGAGCCGCTTACAGACTGACAACCAACACCCACGACGCTGTCTGCAAAGTCTCTAACACAGATCCAGAAATCAGAACAGACAAACCCTGACTCGGCCGCACTCCGGAAAATGGAGCTTGCCATCTCCGCTGGGACGTCTTCTACAATCACATCAGCTCATCTGGGAGTACCTGCGCGGCATGAAACGCAGCCCCCGAAGACAGGGGGTCAGTACGGAAAATGTACTGAGTACGTAAGGCATGCAATACAAATAAACAAAACTATAACTGAAACAGACGGAACTATCAAGTAAATACATATAACCCCGAGTACCGTACACATACCTTTCGTACACAACTCATACATACCGTTTCATAAGCCAAAAGTGTATAGAAGAAACAAATGGCCAACCAAAGTACCTAAAATGCTTACTTTGCATTCACGGACCGCATGTCCGAAGAGGTGCATAAAATACGAGCGCACGGTGATGTCACATGTCGACGGAGCACGAACGTATAGAACATTCGGATGCGATCATATATCGGACGGAATATCAAACGTACGTAATGTTCGGATGATGTCGTATATCGACGGAGTACGAGCGTGTGGAGTGCTCGATGATATCATATAACGGACGAAATACGGAATATACAAATCGTACGTCTGGCATACATCGGACAGAGTACAGAACGTACAGAAGGCTCAGAAGTTGACATATGTCGGACAGAATACAGAATGCATGTCATAATCATGAATCTCATATGTGTATGACGTGTCCCGGCCCTCCGATGAGGGACTCGGTGAATAAGATCATGTATAGCAGAATCAGATGTCATATATGCAAATAACGTGTCCCGGCCCTTAATTAAGGGACTCGGTAACGTAGAGTCATGCAGATCAGAATCCTGTGCCAAATATACATAACGTGTCCCGGCCCCTCGCGGGTCTCGGTGGATAATATCAAATGCCGTCCCGGCCACCATCCCCGTATCATCATAAACATACGCAAATAACGTGTCCCGCCCGCAAGTACGAGGGACTCGGTGAATAATGCGAGAGAAGAGCACGATAACATGTCCCGGCCCGGACTCGGTGAATCGAATCGTATCGTGACGTACACACGAGATCATAACATGCCCGCCCGGACTCGGTGAAAGATACATTGGGTCGCGCACGAGCGAGTAGTGCGAAACATATGCATATGAAATCGGACTCGATGAATACATACGCTTATTAACATCTGAAGATTCAGAACAAGTCTCGGGTTCTGCCGAGTTAGCATCGGAGAGTTATAAGCAGTTAACGTACAGAGACCTCTTCGGACTTTCCAAGCGATCCGGGGTCGTGTATGGAGAACATTAAGACTTACAGAGAATATTTATATCAACTTACTTATACCCAAAGCTTATATATCACTCTTATGTTTGCATACTCATATCGGATTTTCTATTTCAGAATATTTACATCAGCGCGCTTATATCAAAATATTCATATCAATTCATTCGTATCGGAGCGTTTATATCCAGATAGTCGAACCAGAATGCTCATATCCGAGTTACCGAATATTCATAACAAACTCAGAACATTAGTCAAAAGTTTCTATTAAGAATCGTACGGAAATAAGACAAATAAAGCAATATACATAAGTCTCGGGTGTTGTGGGCCCACCTCGGATCAAATCGAGGTAACGAACCTAAAAATGTGGTCATTATGTCTCATTACATTAACCTCGAAGATTTCAAGTCATTCCGGTTCCATTTTCAAGAGTTACGAACATTTGAACATTTATTTACAATAAAGCATAACTCATTTAATTCAATACTACTGAGCGAATAGTAACCAAATTCAAACTCGAATTTCTAGAATTAGAGTGGCCCCCGAGGCACACGTTCAAGCCTATGACGTCTAAGACATGCCGAGAATGAAGGGGAAAGCCTTACATACCTTTTTCGCCGCTTACGCTACTCCAAATTCCGATCCCAAGTTCGCCAAAATCGCACTTTGGTCATATTTACCGATTACTATTCATGAGGCTTGAAATTCCAATCTTGAATTAGTTCTTGTCTACCGAAATTTCGGCAAAGCACCTCCCCTGTAAATGCACCATCCCGAGAATATGGCTCGGCCCAAATTCATCAACACAATACCCAAAGCAATTCCAATAACATCAAGAATCACAACACAATACATTTTAACATAATGTTCTTCTTTTCTACCTTATGCAATAATCCCCATTCCAATTTCAAGCTCCCAACTTCATGTCAACGTTCTCATATTTATTTATTGATCCAAAATCATTCAAATACAATCCGGAAACGTTCCATATCATTTCTACTAGATATTCACAAGATATGCAAAATATACAAACTTTCCATCAAAATCATATTGCATCCAAAACGTTTAATCTTTAACACACATATTCATAGCATGTTTCCATCTTCCAATTCCATCAACAATCGCCATAATATGCACCTTAATAACTTCATTTCCGTGTTTACATAAAATTAGAATAAAATCATATAGTTTCCTTCAACAACTTAACAATGGATTTTCATGCCAACTTCAACCATAAACCTTCCATTTACACCACAAAGGCCACAACAACACAACTTGCATGGTTTCATTTATTCCATCCACTCCTTCACTCTACAACATATACAAATCATCCATAATACCAACAACAATTAAAATACTAAATAAAACAATTGAATTATTGCCCTTGCACACCCTCCATGCACACGGCCAACCTCATGCATTCACAACAACAACCTTTCCAAAATCATTCAACTTTTCATTACCAACATGAAATCTACAACTACAACAACTAAAACACCAAATAAAATAATTTCACCATTGTTCCTACACACCACATGCATGCACGGCCAACACCCAATTTCCATGCTTTCATGAATTTCATTCATTCCTATATACAACAACATGCACAAGCCTTCTACAACATACAAAAGAACATGAATTCTTACCTTTCTCCTCCACTTCTTCACTTGACTAAAATACGAAAACGACGAAACGGATGACTCATCTTCCGAAACAATTATGCCACGTTGTAGGGGACCCTTGAATTAGTAGGAATATCACAACACAATAATTTTTAGAACAAGATTCCCCATGGTCAATTTTCCATGGGGTGGCCGAACTCACCCTCTTTTCTTTCTTTCTTCTTTCTTTTTTTTTTGTTCATCCTTTCTTTGTCTTAAATTAGAAGACCATGTATATATATATATATATATGTCTCCAATCATGTGAGGGGCACATGCCCCTCTCTAGAGAATTCTCTCATTTTCTTGAAATTTTTGGCAAAGGATGACTTATTTTGTCATCTTTTCTCTCTTTATTTAATTTCCCTTTTTGTCACATGGCCAATATGGCCTCTTTGGAATTTTCATGAAGCTTATGTGAAATTCCTATTTTGCCCTCGACTTTTCTCAAAATTACCATTTTGCCCCTAGCCTTCCGCATTATTTTCATAACCCATTTTGCAAATTTCTCTTTTTGCCCTTGACCTCCCACAATATCTCCCTACTAATAATAGTCATAATTAATTTTATAATGACCTACACATTAAAATGATTTTTTTGAAAATCGTTTCGCCCTTAACTTTCCACGACGACTTCGAAATATCCAAACGTACAAAATACGGGCTATAACATCCTCCCCCCCTTTAGAACATTCGTCCTCGAATGTTCAATTGACCTCACGGGGTCTTGTAGCACTTCGGGAGGGGTTCCTTCACAAACCAACAGTTCTTCTTTTCGACTCTACGCACAACATAGCAAAATTTCTTACCATAAGTTTTCTCTTCACTTTCTGTCGATGCCTTCACATATGGGATATCGTACATGTTCATACACATAGGCACATATAATTAGTATCAACTAACCCACAGAATACTTCCAGACACTATTCAAGCCTATCCAAATTTCAGAACCGTGACATACTTTTCATTTCTTCTTTAATCGGGCCTGTCGCATGCTGCGTAGCCTTTTGTGGTCTCCAATCATCTCATATAGTCCGACTTCACTTAGGCCATTCGGTTTCTCATTTGTCCTTTGCAACTAAATCTTTGGAATTTCTTACTTCCTTCCTGTGGGGTCACCCATCCCGAAATTGCTCCCGCCCGAGCACGCTTAACCTCGAATTTTTGATGGAATTCGGTGCTTTATTATCGATATAATCGCATACGCTTTTTCATATGGCCTTTATCACATAAACTGAGCCAGTCAAACTTTCACAAACATTCCGACACATGCTCGTAGCACGTCCTTTCTTGTACATTTACTATTTTACCCTTTTAATCTTCCATACTACCTTTACCAATTCTTATTAGCCAAAATCGTACACCGCGAATGCCAGCAATACCTTACAGAGTATATAACTTCATATCACATTCTTGCCATCCAGAACTGTCAGTCTCGGGTAACTGATCAGATATATCCACATTTACCTCCTTTCATCGTATGTAAGGCTTACATATGGGATTTCATTTTCTTATGACTTGGCTCTATCGCACGATCTATGACAGAAAGAAGGTCAACAATTCCTAAATGCCCGTAGCCTCTCGTTTATAAATGTGGCGCGCTTCACACCATAAACGGGGACTCTACCGGACACGACTTTGCGTACAACCCCACGGACGGACCTCGCTCGATACCACTTTGTCACGCCCCAATTCCATGGGACGTGATGGGCACCCGACCCCACCACCGGAGCCGAGCGAACCCACAGACTCTTGTTACGCACATAATTTTTTTTTTTTTTTTTCAAATCTCTAAACTGAATAATCATGAAATACATAATGAAGCTTTCAAATTTGACAAAATCTGTAATTGTACACAATTTATTACATAACACAAATCGACATGTCGGCTGATGGAGCCGCACGGACCGACAACCAACACCCACGACGCTCGTCTCCGCAAAGTCTCTAACACGTATCCGAAATCGAACGTACAAACCCCGACTCGGCCGCACTCCGGAAAATGGAGCTTGCCATCTCCGCCGGGGACGTCTTCTACAATCACATCAGCTCATCTGGGAGTACCTGCGCGGCATGAAACGCAGCCCCCGAAGACAGGGGGTCAGTACGGAAAATGTACTGAGTACGTAAGGCATGCAATACAAATAAACAAAACTATAACTGAAACAGACGGAACTATCAAGTAAATACATATAACCCCGAGTACCAGACACATACCTTTCAGACACAACTCATACATACCTGTTTCATAAGCCAAAAGTGTACAGAAGAAACAAATGGCCAACCAAAGTACCTAAAATGCTTACTTTGCATTCACAGACCGCATGTCCGAAGAGGTGCATAAAATACAGAGCGCACGGTGATGTCACATGTCAGACGGAGCACAGAACGTATAGAACATTCAGATGCGATCATATATCGGACGGAATATCAAACGTACAGAATGTTCAGATGATGTCGTATATCAGACAGAGTACAGAGCGTGTGGAGTGCTCGATGATATCATATAACGGACGAAATACGAATATACAAATCGTACGTATATCGCGCATACATCGGACGAGTACGAACGTACGAAGGCTCGAAGTTGACATATGTCGGACGGAATACGTAATGCATGTCATAATCATGAATCTCATATGTGTATGACGTGTCCCGCCCTCCGATGAGGGACTCGGTGAATAAGATCATGTATAGCGAATCGATGTCATATATGCAAATAACGTGTCCCGCCCTTAATTAAGGGACTCGGTAACGTAGAGTCATGCAGATCAGAATCCTGTGCCAAACATACATAACGTGTCCCGGCCCTCTACTGCGGGTCTCGGTGGATAATATCAAATGCCGTCCTGGCCACCATCCCCGTATCATCATAAACATACGCAAATAACGTGTCCCGGCCCGCAAGTACGAGGGACTCGGTGAATAATGCAGAGAAGAGCACGATAACATGTCCTGGCCCGGGACTCGGTGAATCGAATCGTATCGTGACGTACACACGAGATCATAACATGCCCGGCCGGGACTCGGTGAAAGATACATTGAGTCGCGCGCGAGCGAGTAGTGCGTAAACATATGCATATGAAATCGACTCGATGAATACATACGCTTATTAACATCGAAGATTCGAACAAGTCTCGGGTTCGCCGAGTTAGCATCGGAGAGTTATAAGCGGTTAACGTACGAGAGACCTCTTCGGACTTTCCAAGCGATCGGGGTCGTGTATGGAGAACATTAAGACTTACAGAGAATATTTATATCAACTTACTTATACCCAAAGCTTATATATCACTCTTATGTTTGCATACTCATATCGGATTTTCTATTTCGAATATTTACATCGCGCGCTTATATCAAAATATTCATATCAATTCATTCGTATCGGAGCGTTTATATCCGGATAGTCGAACCGAATGCTCATATCCGAGTTACCGAATATTCATAACAAACTCGAACATTAGTCAAAAGTTTCTATTAAGAATCGTACGGAAATAAGACAAATAAAGCAATATACATAAGTCTCGGGTGTTGTGGGCCCACCTCGGATCAAATCAGGTAACGAACCTAAAAATGTGGTCATTATGTCTCATTACATTAACCTCGAAGATTTCAAGTCATTCGGTTCCATTTTCAAGAGTTACGAACATTTGAACATTTATTTACAATAAAGCATAACTCATTTAATTCAATACTACTGAGCGAATAGTAACCAAATTCAAACTCGAATTTCTAGAATTAGAGTGGCCCCCGAGGCACACGTTCAAGCCTATGACGTCTAAGACATGCCAGAGAACGAAGGGGAAAGCCTTACATACCTTTTCTGCCGCTTACGCTACTCCAAATTCCAGTCCCAAGTTCGCCAAAATCTGCACTTTGGTCATATTTACCAGTTACTATTCATGAGGCTTGAAATTCCAATCTTGAATTAGTTCTTGTCTACCGAAATTTCGGCAGCACCTCCCCTGTAAATGCACCATCCCGAGAATATGGCTCGGCCCAAATTCATCAACACAATACCCAAAGCAATTCCAATAACATCAAGAATCACAACACAATACATTTTAACATAATGTTCTTCTTTTCTACCTTATGCAATAATCCCCATTCCAATTTCAAGCTCCCAACTTCATGTCAACGTTCTCATATTTATTTATTGATCCAAAATCATTCAAATACAATCCGGAAACGTTCCATATCATTTCTACTAGATATTCACAAGATATGCAAAATATACAAACTTTCCATCAAAATCATATTGCATCCAAAACGTTTAATCTTTAACACACATATTCATAGCATGTTTCCATCTTCCAATTCCATCAACAATCGCCATAATATGCACCTTAATAACTTCATTTCCGTGTTTACATAAAATTAGAATAAAATCATATAGTTTCCTTCAACAACTTAACAATGGATTTTCATGCCAACTTCAACCATAAACCTTCCATTTACACCACAAAGGCCACAACAACACAACTTGCATGGTTTCATTTATTCCATCCACTCCTTCACTCTACAACATATACAAATCATCCATAATACCAACAACAATTAAAATACTAAATAAAACAATTGAATTATTGCCCTTGCACACCCTCCATGCACACGGCCAACCTCATGCATTCACAACAACAACCTTTCCAAAATCATTCAACTTTTCATTACCAACATGAAATCTACAACTACAACAACTAAAACACCAAATAAAATAATTTCACCATTGTTCCTACACACCACATGCATGCACGACCAACACCCAATTTCCATGCTTTCATGAATTTCATTCATTCCTATATACAACAACATGCACAAGCCTTCTACAACATACAAAAGAACATGAATTCTTACCTTTCTCCTCCACTTCTTCACTTGACTAAAATACGAAAACGACGAAACGGATGACTCATCTTCCGAAACAATTATGCCACGTTGTAGGGGACCCTTGAATTAGTAGGAATATCACAACACAATAATTTTTAGAACAAGATTCCCCATGGTCAATTTTCCATGGGGTGGCCGAACTCACCCTCTTTTCTTTCTTTCTTTTTTTTTTTTTTTTTTTGTTCATCCTTTCTTTGTCTTAAATTAGAAGACCATGTATATATATATATATATGTCTCCAATCATGTGAGGGGCACATGCCCCTCTCTAGAGAATTCTCTCATTTTCTTGAAATTTTTGGCAAAGGATGACTTATTTTGTCATCTTTTCTCTCTTTATTTAATTTCCCTTTTTGTCACATGGCCAATATGGCCTCTTTGGAATTTTCATGAAGCTTATGTGAAATTCCTATTTTGCCCCTCGACTTTTCTCAAAATTACCATTTTGCCCCTAGCCTTCCGCATTATTTTCATAACCCATTTTGCAAATTTCTCTTTTTGCCCTTGACCTCCCACAATATCTCCCTACTAATAATAGTCATAATTAATTTTATAATGACCTACACATTAAAATGATTTTTGAAAATCGTTTCGCCCTTAACTTTCCACGACGACTTCGAAATATCCAAACGTATTTGAATTCCGGATTGTGATTGATGAGAAATTTGGCTATATTGAATGTTGAGGATGGTATATTTACAAAGGAAAAGTCGCCGAAATTTCGGTAGCCAAGTGTTTCCTTAAGATTCTAACTCTAAGAATCTAATAAGAGTTTTGGTAAAACATGACCAATTTGCGCAGATTTCGACGAGATTGCGACGTGAATTTGGAATAGAAAAAGGAGCGGAAAGAGGTATGTAAGGCTTCACCTTTCTTTCTATGGCATGTCTTAGACGTACTAAGTCGGATACGAGCCTCTGGGATAACCCTATTCTCCGGAATCCGCACCTAAAGTTTCCCTTTTTCATTCAAAGGTAATTGAACTAGAACATGTACAAAAGGTTGAAAAACCTTCCCAAGTCTCTAGAACTTGCATAAAGAGGACCCGAATACTTTTGTTA